>NC_060150.1:51553690-51607400 GCF_021292245.1 Micropterus dolomieu | reverse complement strand
AGAGCTTCATGGAATGGGTTTCCATGGCCGAGCAGCTGCATCCAAGCCTTGCATCACCAAGTGCAATGCAAAGCATCGGATGCAGCGGCGAAAAGCGCGGAGCCACTGGACACTAGAGCAGTGGAGAAGTGTTCTCTGGAGTGACGAATCACGCTTCTCTGTCTGGCAATCCGATGGACGAGTCTGGTTTGGCGGCTGCCAGGAGAACTGTACTTGCCTGACTGCATTGCGCCAAGTGTAAAGTTTGGGGTGGGTTATGGTGTGGGGTTGTCTTTCAGGGGTTGGCCCTTTAGTTCCAGTGACAGGAACTGTTAATGCTTCAGCATACCAAGACATTTAGAACAATTTCATGCTCCCAACTTTGTGGAAACAGTTTGGGGAAGGCCCCTTCCTGTTCCAACATGACTGCACACCAGTGCACAAAGCAAGGTCCATAAAGACATGAGTGAGTTTAGTGTGGAGAGCTTGAGTCCTGTTGACCTCCATGTTGACGTCTCAATCCAACATCTGAATGAACAATCAGTGTGAAAGATCTCGTTATGATTCTGACCAATATTGCAATTTAAATTATTTTCTATAAATTCTTGTCGATAGTTTCAAACAAGAAACGTAAACTAAACTCGCAAACTAAACCTTTAACGTCCCACAGTTTGTTAATTATTTATAATAAGTGTATAATTAAAATCATGACTCTCTTGCGAATTTTAATTGTGATGTTGAGATTCGGATTCCCTTTATTGTCATCGCACAGTACAACGAAAGTGACTGTGCATTCCCACATAACAAACATGACAACAAAATAAAAAATATAAAGAATTTAATTAGGAATGCACTGAATGTTCGGCCACAGAAATTAATCGGCCAAAAATGGCAAAAAAAAAAAAGAAGCACTTTCAGTGTTGGGCATAAGTCAAAAGACCGAATAAATTTTACTGAACAATTACATTGACATGTCGGCAGTGTGGAAGCATTTTAAAGTGTCCGAGAAAGATGCAAAAATGGCTGTTTGCAGACGCTGTTCTGCTGAACTGTCTCCCAGCACATCCACTCCATCTGTGGCTGACTTCTTAGAAAAGAATCGCTTTGAGTGTTTCTGTCACTCCTCTGTGAGAAGGAGATTAAGCTAGCAGCACCTACATTTGAAGTGCACACGTATTCAAGCCTTTATGGTAACTGAAGCGGCCCAGAGCGAGCTGACAGGCAGGTTAGAGACTTTATCCTGACAGTTTGTCTCTTTACAAAGACAAGTGCTGCAGTATGAGAGTCCTACCTGAAGACAGGCTGTGAAGTCTTCATGTTACGCCGTACGAGAACCACATACAACATTATTTATAGCACATTTGATTATTTAATCTATGCAGTGGTAAAAAAAAAAAAGACAAAATAAATGGAAAAAATGTGAATGTACTTGTTTGGGAAAGTTTTTCATTATATTCGGCTTCGGCCAAGAATCTTAATTTTGGTGCATCACTAAGTTTAAGCTTAAATCAAATTCAGGTTCTGTAATAAAATGTGAACATCTGTGCAGTGTTCTATGAAAGTAACTGCAAGTATTATAGTGCTAGTAGATACAAACGATTTATCTTTTTTGTTTTGTTTCTTCTATTGAAATCTAAGATTTATTTCAGGGACTGAAAAATGCAAACAATTCAAAAGATTTCTTTATAACCAGTAGAAATGTCATATGCAGCTTATAAAGGTTGTGTTTTTTGGTTCTTAATGAGTTTTTCAAGGTGTTTATTTGTTCGTATTCTGATTTATATTCTAATGTTTTTGTTTATTTCTCTTCCCGTTGCAGTAACCAAAGCAAAGAGGCGTTTGCTGACTGGGCGAGACACGACGATGCTCAGGACCACTTTTGTGAGCTGGATGGTGAGGATCAGCTCCATGTTTACACATCACAACAAGCTCGCTCACATGCCACCATCACTCCTGTCCATTACTGTGTGTGTTTTAGATGAAACCTCTCCAGATTCTGAGTACGTGGATCTGCTGCTGAATCCGGAGCGATTCACCGGATACAAGGGTCCTTCAGCCTGGAGAGTCTGGAACAGCATCTACGAGGAAAACTGCTTCAAGTGAGACACACACACACTATAGCTAGTTGGCTAGTAAGGCTCAATCCCATTTCAGGGGCAAATCCTACCACTTGTTTTTGAGTGTACCCCATGTACGGTTGAAATATTCCCCTACAAAATGGAACAACCCTTCAGGGACCTGATACTGTATGTCATCAGTAGTTGACGTTGGCTTTGACGTTAACAGAAGTGACGAGGTTTTACAGGATTTCTCCCTGACAACATTTGAAAACAACTCCAATATGCCGTCTTCCGCTGTGGTCGCCAATTAAAAATTAAAAACACAGCTTTATCATCAGGTAACGTTATTAGCGAAGCCAGCTAACGAGACAACATGCCAACAGCTGAACTAGCGTTTTTTTTTTGATGATTGATTTGAAGAAAATCACCATATTACGTTGAAAAATCATTAAACTAAGAATAACCATGGTTTATCTTAAATTATTCGAAGAAAATACTTGTATTCTGGGAACTTTCTCGTAGCCCTCCACTTCCCTCTCAGGGATCTACAGTGCGACTGTTTTGCTCACATATGCTCCAAAAAATTGATACATGCTCATTCTGTATGAAAGGTTCTGATTATTGATGAGATAGGAGCATTAACAAATTAGAGACCAATGTAGTCCATTTTTCAGGATTTAATGAATAAAAACAACTCACAAATGTGAAACAGCTGTTTTGTCCAACTGAAATTAATTTTATACTAGTGGTGAGCTATATAGTATACTATTACATAAAATGACAATGCATAGTAAAATTAAATCATTAATACTGTATATTAACATACTAACGATATACTATTAGATAAAAATTTTAACTTTTTACAGCTGTTTTACTAAAGTGATTGTTAAGTGTGATTTATATTTCTGTGATGAATTGGCGGCGTAGCCTACGCATTAATACTGTTCAGTTGTCTTGTTCACATTAGGTTGTGTGTGGGTTGTGTGGGTGCTGCTGGTATATCGTGAATCCGTCCCTGGTTCAAAAACTACACAAACGCCAATCACAGTAAAGTGTTTTGTGATGACTGATCAGTGTTTAAAAGCTGTTTTCAATGTCAAATTTTCAAAACATCTGTTTCAATATTTTAAAAATAACTTTTAAGGCCATTGCCGAGTGTCCAGATACCAGGGTCTTCACTTCCATAGTCCTCTAATGGTTTCACACCATAGTTGAACACAAAGAGAAGGAGCACACACGTAGTATAAATATGTATATAATAAATAGTTTGTTAAAATCTGTGTTACTTGAACATTTTTCTGTGCTCCTAAATGTCTTTGTGTGCTCCTAACGTTTTTCATCTAGGAACACATGTGCTCATTGGGACAAAGGTTAGCGTAGAGCCCTGCCTCTGAAAAATCTTCGTTTCGCGGGCTATGTTGCCGTTCCCTTCACCCTACCCCTCTATCGCAACAAGAATCGGGACACCCTACCCCTAGATGTGAACGTGCAAAGGGGTGAAATTTTTAAGATTGAGCATAAGAGTTTGATCTGAGCTGAGGGAGCCTCATTATGTTTGGAGGGAAAAATTACAATGGTTCAGTAACTGCAAGAGTCCATCCTCTTTCTGTATCGTGGCCTCAAGTTTAAAACAACATTTTCAACATCATCACAATATTCATGTCAAGTCTACTTTTTTTAAATTTAACTCATCAAGTAGCCTAGTGTAGTACTTTTACTCCACTGGCTAATCTTGAACTTTCCTCATGTTAACAGAACATGCAAGAATTAAATCCTCCTTTCATCAGAGTCTGTGATCCGTACGGATCCCCTCGACACGGTGCGGCACGCAGGTGCGAAGTTTAACCATCCCAGTTTGAGAAACAGTTTTACTGGCACTGATACTTTTTAAAGTAAATACGTCACGTTACATCACAATGCAGAGCTGCAGTGAAAATATAGAAAAGACTGATGCATTCTGTCACTTTCACCTCCTCTGAGTGAAACCCCGTAGCTGTGGGGTGGGAATCTCTGGGCACCTCACGATTCGATTCGATTACAAAACGATTATTGCATCTTGATGCATAATTTTTTCCATAAAGGATCTCTGGATAATTACTAACCATTTCATTTGCGCATTAAAATCCAAAAGAAACCTCTCCTAATTAGCTTAAAAGGACTAGTTTGCATCCCTAATTTACTTCAGGAACCTCAGCTCCATGGTCCCTCATTTCTTTAACAGCCAGTTGTCAGACTCTGAAAACTGAAAAATAATTATCAGGATGCACAGTATGTGTACAGGACAGAGCTGTACACCAGTTTAGTCTAAGCTTGTACCAGATGTTCTCAACCCTTGACTAGTAGGTTAGTTAGTACTGACATACAGCTGATAATTAATATTACTTAATTACTAATTTAGCTAATGTTACATAAATAAATAAATATTTTTAGCGCCTTTCACGGGACCCAAGGACGCTTTACACATACTTACAGTGACAGAACAACAGTAGATCTTTGAAAGTGTCCAGACAGGGAGCATTTCATATCTCTGTGGGGATGAGTTCCAGAGGGTGGGGGCTGTGACGCTGAAAGGGTCTATCCCCAAAAGCCCGGAGTCTGGTGGGTCTGGTGTGAGGGACAGAGAGCAAGCCCTTTTACAGGAGAGATGTTAGCTATCCCTTACAGCCTTCACTTTTCCAGCCATTGGGGAAACTACAGACTTTTATTAACGGATACACAGTGACCTACACTGCACGTTTACTGCAGATCATCAGATTGTGATGTTTACTCCCACTTGAGTAACATCCGCTAAATTCCCTTTGACTTACAGCTCAGCTATTCACTGGATCAAGTGTCTCACAAGTGTTGATGTGCTCTTATTCCTGACATGTAATCTATCAGATGAACAGAGTGGCGATTACAGATGGAGAGAGGCAGCTACATCACAGCCAAATTAGCACATATTAAAATAAATTTAAAACCACAGCACAATCTGAACCTTGAGTTTTTTGATCTGTTGCACCACTAGTGAAGTAGCATTGGTCACTTTGATGGGGCTATAAATTTTGTGCCCACAGTGAAACTAAATAATTCTCCAGAGGCAGGGATATGTAGACCAGAAATGGGGAATCCCCTCTAGCATGTTGCACCCTGTATAAAATCAGCCTCCTGCCAGTCTGACTCTAAACCTGATGATTATTGATCATGTCTAAAAGTCTTTATTTTTTATTTTTTGCCAACAGGCCCAGATCAGTGTACCGACCTCTGAACCCTCTGGCTCCGAGCAGAGGTGAGTCTGACAAATCAATAACTGCTCAGTTTATAGTTCTAAATCTAAAACTCCCCCCTTCAGAACTTTTCAGGTACAGAAATTTGTCTGGAGTATTGAATGGTAGTGTCAAATATCTGCTTGGATTTCATATCTTAAAATCAAATGGTTGCTTATTTAATAAATTGTAAATCTTTCTTGTACTGCTGCGTGTGTTACGAGAGCATTTTACCTCTGTGAATGTTGGCTTCCATCGTTAAATGAAACGTGTTGGAAGTCGTCAAAGTAAGACATTGATAAAAATATTGTTTTAGTATCAGTACTGATCCCCAGAACCCTCATGATTATGATTTGTTCTGTCATAATTATGAGATAATAAGTTATAATTTCATTGGTATCACATCAATCTTAGTGTTGAAAGGTTTTAAAAGCAGACTTGTGGCTTGCTTTGTGACCTTGGCATGAATCAGAAGCTGTTAATTATAAATATCTCAAATCCACATCTTTACCCATAAGGCCTCACTGAGACAGGAAATGTAACTCACAACATTACATTACATACAACATAACATTAGACATCATTCACCGATATAGCTTAGAGATTTTTAACCAGCATGAAATGATGAAATCTGTTTTTTATATAACAACACACAGTGATTAAGTGAAGAAAAGACTGGCTCAATATATGAGATAGAGACTCTGTCCTTTTTTAAACTGTATTAAATAGTAAAAATAGTAAATATTTTTCTGTTTGGCCAATAGTGTGTGGACACCAGAACATTGCAGCCCTGTGTAAGAGGGGTATGTGTGATTAGCTATGACGGCTCCTGGAGGAAGTCTTTCCACCATTTTGCTTCCCGTTAAAGCTGCAGTCGGTAAAAACTGAACACACAATGCAAAACTTACCACGTCTCTCTCCGCTGCTTGTGTCACTCCGCCAAGTCCCGCCTACAAAAACCACAAGCAGAAACTGGTCACCGTGTAAAACCTCAGCCCACGCAGGGCTCGCTCTGCCCAGTCAGAGCCTCACCAGGACGCCGGCCCCTCTCTGTTCTACTCGTCCTCTTCCCCCAGGGCAGAGGGCCCCAGGCTTCGAGAGGCTAGTACACCGCTGCCCCCACTCAGAAGTTATTCCCCACTGTTTGCCACTGGTTGAAACGAGCATTGTGGGCAAGGCAAGTTAATTTATAGAGCGCATTTTCAATGTGCTTTACATAAAAATAGAGAGATTACATGATAAAATACTACGAAGGAAAGAATTAAAATGAATAAAAAATAAAGGGAGCAATAGAAGTAATTAAAATAAATAAAAAGTGTTCTATATAGTTGTCCTTAGTATTTTACATGTTCTTGTATTGTTCTAAGTATTGTTGTTTTATGTAGTTGTTGCCCAGGGACTACAGTCGAACATTAGCCAGGCTTACTAAACTGGCACATTAACAGAAATGTTTGTTAATGTGCACTGTCCCTTTAACCTTAAACTGTATAAATAATATAAATAATAAATAGGATTAGCAGCGTAAACAAAGAAACAATAAAAGATAGGACGTTGCACAGATGATGGGCATCGAACATAATGAGCCCAAAGCTCCGTGTGGAGCCGGGACCTCAGACATTATGTTTGTAAAACTCCTGAAGCCGAGCTGAAGATGTTGAGTTTTACTGAGTGAGAGCATGTGTGAGGGGGCTGTTCTGTTCACGGGGTGGTGGATTCTTGTAAATGGCATCAGGAGTCTGTCTCATGTATAATTCTATCAGGACAGAGGAACGGCTTCAGCAAACATAAGGAAAAGTTATTTCTGAAAGAATTCCCTATTGCAGCTTTAAGCCACAAGAGCGTGAAAGCTGCCAGCGCTATACATGGTTACATATCGATTCAAGAAAAAGGCAAAGTAATAACGCAAAAGGTGTCAATAAAAACTTCAGCTGTATTGAAGTAAATGAGATCAATGAAACGACTTGTTCTCTTGGTTATCATGTAGACCTTCAGATAAAAATTCATTACATCACATCTAGTACTTAAATGTCATTTGCCCTAATGACAAACCTTTGTATTTCAATTTCAACAGTAAACGTGTTTATGCGTGCCGTAAGTAGGTAATTTTATGTTTAGGATCTGGAAAGAAACAACAATACATTAATGAGAAAAATCAGCATGAAAGAAAAGACAAAAATCTAATATCAAATGTGAAATGTTAGGTGATGTTGTGTTTCCAGGATTAGAATCTACTCAAATTAAAAATGTTAAGATTTGTCGTTTTTAAACTTCCACACTGCCAAAATATATTTAGACATTTTCTGAAGCTTCTCAAGATGAAGCTCTAGTTCTTGTTTTCTGCATCTTCTCACGAGTGTGTTCATCTGTTTGTGTTTATAATAGATCTAACAGAGCTTTGTTCTCTCTCTCTCTTTCTGTCTTTCTGTGTTCAGGAGACGACGATGGTGAGTGAAACTAAACCGTCTTCACGTGAATTTATTTTTAGCTGTGCTGATTTTAAAAAAACTAAACTGATAAGATCTTTTTTTCTGATGTCGCTCACGTTGCAGGAGAGGGTTTCTACAAGTGGCTCGAAGGTAAGAACTTCCTCATGTTTTCGTCTTCTCACACACACACATTTCTCCAGGACATATTCTGAGACGTATCTGTTACCTTTTAGTCAACAAACAATAGTCAGTAGTGTAATATAATGCAGTAAGGCTGTCAGATATGTTTCTCCTGTAGATCAACTTTTCTCATTAATTTAATCCCAGCTGAGTCTACATACATGCAGGCATGCCTGAAGTAACCTAAAGTCTTTTTAAATGTGCATATGGCACCTTTTCACCTCAATCATCAATTAGCTTAATTAATTTGAATTCAGTTCAAAAATATTTATTGCTGAAATATTCGATAGGGGGTCTGGGTTGAAGATTTTGAGTTTTAAACACTTAATTTTCTGCATTCCGGAGACATTTTCTGCACCAATTTATGGTGGAAATATTTTTATAAAGGGAAGCACAGATTTTAGGTGGCAGTTGATAATTTTTATTTTTTTTTAAACATAGAGATTTCTTCTATATTTAAATTGCATTGCAGGCTTATTGTGCAAATAAACCTTTCTCATAGCATTTTTATTTGTTAACATTTCTAGGTGCAAACTAGTTTTCACATTTTTAACAGTGATGTGGTCCCCAGTGTAATTGATCCTCCCTCCCTGCTCCCCCCCTACAGGGTGAGCTCCATGCTTACCGCTTCACCTCCACTCTCCTCCTGCTCTCTCTCTCCCTGGGCCCTGTCACTTTGTCACTCTGCTCTGCTGTCTCACGCCTCCTCCTCTGCCTGGCAGTGGCCACAGCTCTCCTTTACTCATTCAGGTCCCTGTGCCTGCACTACACAGGGTACTGCAGCTGATGTTGAAGCTACTGCAGCCCCGATAGCAAACATAGGCCTATTGCTTATTTTAGCGCATTTGGCGAGCACAGGGAGGGAGTGGGGGTAGTAAGAGATGTGATTGGGCCAGCCCAGGGTCTGTATAGAAAATTACCCAATGGGCCGCTGTCCATGCTTTATGGGTCGATCGTTGGACCACTTTTTAAAAAACAGTTATATAAATATATAATTTACGCTACCCAAAGATTCATTGGCCCACTGGGCATTTGCCCAGGTATGACAGATTACCAGTCCTACCCCCTTTAGACCGTCTGACAGACACAGAGCCCGTCTGGGACTGTAGCCTGCTTGATGAGACGAGCGCGTCTTTGAAGACCTGTGAGACAGGCTGTGTCATGAAGATTATTGCATATTAACATGGAAAACATTTTTGTTGCTGTTGTTGTGTCCGGGGTAGTCAAAACATCCGGGGCTAACGCCACGGAAAAATGACTTGGCGACGCCGATGGTGCTGCGTAGGGATTCCCCCGGAGAACAAGCTGCAGCTAAAACACCTTCGGCCATCTAGTTTGGGAGTATTTCAGGCAGAGAAGTGAGAATTAGAAAAGGCTCATCACAGCAGCAACACGTGAAGCGAAATCTTCCTGGACACAACGGCAGCCTCCACCTTCTAGTCTCCACACAAGCCTGATACATCAGGATGATCAGCACGGGGAGCGTGTTTCTGTTTAAGTTCAAATCTACATCGCTCCTGAGTTAAAAGTAATTTCTACACTGCTGCTGTCATGCAAACTTAACATTACACCATGTATCTAACGTTTGGTTTTATATTTCCTGTTTACTTTAACCATGTATGAAAACAGCTCAATCTCTACAGACTTGTTACTGTATTTTACTGTCTGTAATTGGTCTTTCTTAGTTATTTTCTTTGCCCCACACTGATGCACAATAAACCCATGTCAGAACCATTTTAAGTTTTAAGTCAAGTACTTCAAAAAAGACGGAAGGTGAGGGTTGACATACTGAGTTTAAATTAGTCAGTGTGTTACAGCATCCTTTAGAATTTGAGGTCCAGTGTTTTTCTGATCAGGCTAATCTGACACATTAGGTCTATTATTATTATTATTGTTATCGTTGTTATTGTAACACAGCAGTGACTGTGATTAGACTCATTAAAAAATGCCTTTATATTTCTGTTTGTCAGGATGATTAAATAAAACAATGAATTTATTTATTTTTTGGATAAAATAATAGTGATCATTTGTAATAAATAATATTTAGAATAATCAGTAAATTACTTGTTCGATTAATGGATGTTTCAAAATAATCAGTCTTTTGGAGACAAAGAGCCTTCACACAGACCTGCCAATCATCTGATGTCTGTCTGAAGCACAAATTCATCCTCGGATAAATCAGACCTCACTGAGAGAAGCAAGTTTTGGTTTAGTTTAGTAGAGAATGAGAGAGGAGACATTAAGTCACACACATACAAAAAGACATTGTTGTTTTCATTGTGGTCGATCTAAAAAGAAGCAGAAGTCCAGGTGAAGACATAACACAACACATCACTGTATTTAAAAACACTATTATCACTCGAAGTCGCAGCAAAATAAAAAAGAACTATCTGTAGAACTGTTGCTGTTATTCTGATACTGATACTATTGTTTAACATTTGTAAAGGCAGCTTCTAGGTTTACTCCAGATAAAAGAAGGAAATAGAAACAGAGCGGACTAGCAGAGTAATGAATGTAAAGATAAGATGAGAAGAGGGGAATATGAACAGGTGGAAGTACATTCTTTTAGATCCTTGAGTCCGTTTGCTTGGATTAATAAAACTCTTCACTGCTTTCTCTCTCTGCAGGTTTGTGTTTAGAGAAGCGAGTTTTCTACCGACTCATCTCGGGCCTCCACAGCAGCATCAACATCCACCTGTGTGCCGAGTACCTGCTGGATGGTACGACAGTCTGATCCTGATAAATGCAGACCTACACACCGCACCAGACTGCATGTGGATTTAGATGGTTTTTAATATGATACCAGGGAAAAAATCAAACTCACGGTTAGGTTCTGTTATTAAAATGAAAAGTGTTTGATAATCGTGCTGATATGATACCTGAGTTTTGGACCAAATACCAAATTGATATCGTACTCTGAGAAATATAATTACATTTTTCTGTAAAAAAAAAAACTGTTTTGATTGAACAAAGGACGCCAAACTTCTCTAATGTTTAATGTCATTTTTATGATTAATCGATTAGTTTGGTCTATAAAATGTCAGAAAATGGTGAAAAAAGTCTAAGATGACTTAAAATGTCGTGTTTTGTCCACAACCCAAAGATATTCAGTTTACTCTCAGGAGGAGGAAAGAAATGAGAAGAAGCTGAAATCAGATTATTTGGATTTTTTTTCTTAGGAAATGACTTGTAACGAGGAATCAATTATCAAAATAGTTGGCATTTTATTTAATTGTTGCAACTCTAATCTAAGACTAGACTTTGTCTGAATGAAACGCAGTGTCAAACTAAATGTTTTGGTACCGGGCAGCTTCAGTGGGTCTGACTGGTGTCCAGGCTGTTTTTCAGCAGGTTCACATTGTCAAACGCCCTAAATAACAATCGGGTAACCTTCAAGAGGTGATTAATAATGAAAGATTATAATAACAAATGTGGCAAAACTATATAATTTGAGTTCCAGAGTGCTGATATAAAGAATTGAGATGCAGTGTATGTATGCCTCTAAATGATAATGTTGATATAGAAGTTATTAACTCTGTGGAACAAAGTGTGTGTCGTGTGGTAAACTTGTTGTTGGATGTTTGTTTACTCAGAGGGTTGGGGCCGTTCAGTCTGGGGTCCAAACGTTCAGGAGTTCCGGCATCGCTTCGACACGGCGGAGACGAAGGGCGAGGGCACGCGGCGGCTGAAGAACCTGTACTTCCTGTACCTGATTGAGCTGCGAGCACTCTACAAGGTGGCTCCATACTTCGAACGGGCCTTTGTTAACCTGTACACTGGAAACGCTCAGGAGGACGGGGCCACCAAGGACCTGCTGCTGCAAGTCTTCAATGAGATCAGGTAAGAAGGGCTCGTTTGTAGGACTTTTAATTTAAAATGTGATGAAACGTTCTTTCTTTTTAGACATAATAAGTGGAAGGAGGATGACTGGCCCAACTTTGGGTTCGATTTGTCCTGACAATCGCAGGGGCGTTCACTGACACCGTCAGCTAAATGGAGTGAAGTGATGTGAACAGTGAAGTTAATAAAACAACACAACTTCAGCAGTGGTATTAAAACCTTAACAGCCTAAAACCTGTTAAGTGTGGGAGCGTTTGACTCTTCACTCGGCCAAAAAGGTCGTCAACGCAGCATTTGCAAAGCCACCTCTCCTGGCCTGGGAGCTCGTGCAGTATGCTACAGCATCTGAAGAGGAGGCACATAATGTCGCCTCTCTGGATGATGAAGAGTCGTCTCAGTAAACTAGTTATCCAGCCTGCTAATTTAAAGTTATGAACCATAACGTTTTTTTATACATTTTCCTTGGTCAATGAATTGTTAATGGCGTTGAGAGTAGCAAATAATCATTATATACAACGATCCTGTTCACTTTCAAAGTGTGCCCTTACTTTACAATCATAAACGATAAAGAGTTCTAAAGAGTTCTCCTATCTATGCATGAGGTGACTGCCGCCCCAGACTCCCTTACAAATAGTTTTGTGAGGTGTTCAGTTAGGGGAAACTATGTAAACTTTGTTAAACGCTGTCTACTACAAAAACGTTATTGTTGGTCCCCACTTGTAAATTCCCGTCTTTGTATAAATATAGTGTCTGTATTACTGTATTCACCTGATTGGTCCATGAAAGGACTTGATTTCAGCGTGACTTTCTGTTGCTGCAGCAGAAACCTTTATTGAACACGGTACACTCCTGATTTGTAGGTCAATGCAGGCGAAGGTGTTTACATGCTCTTGTGTTTGCATCCTTCCGTGCAAGAAACGTGTCTCACGGGTGTTGCACTGTGCAGAGTCTGTCCCGGGCTTTTGTCAACTTAAAATAAAGCTATACTTTTGAGTGCCGCTTGCTGAACTCCACAGCTGCAACAGAACGAGCAGCTGGAAGTACGGCGGCGGCTACGGAAGCCAAAACCCGCGGGCATTAAATTTGGAGCTGATGATCGGATTGGAAACCAAATTTTGCAGATTGTTCCGAGTTGGAACCTGTTCTCGTTGTCTGAAGTCATGTTTGATCACGCGGGATTCTGTAAGATCCCAAGTCCCCAGAACCACCACTCTGAAACCGTTTAGTATAAACACTGAGTGTGCGGTCCTGCGTCTGGACTGAACTGTCGTGTGCCTTCTTTAGATTCAAATATTAAAGATTGGTTCATTCTGACATTACGTCTGTTGCAGAATATATTCAGAGATGTTCTGTGTTAAATAAAGTGCTGCCAAAGACACGAGACTGAAGCTCAATCACAGGCTGAATTTAGACAGTGTCCTGCAGTCAGATATTTTGTGCAGGGCTTTTGTAAGTCCAGTAGTCACTGTAAGACTAACAGCTGCTTTTGTCTTCCAGAGCTTTCCCAATGCACTTTGATGAGAAGTCCATGTTCGCCGGACACAAAATAGAAGCCAAAACATTAAAGGTAAAGTCTCTCACAGTGACTCATCCAACATGGAGAGAGGCGAGTCTCTTTCTTTCTGTGTGTGATGTTTGAGCAGTGCCTTTTTATTCTGCCCTCTTTTTAATGAGTTTGATTTATCTGTGTGTTTGTGCAACCCAGTTTTTACAAAACAGCAGTGTATTAATTTCCTTCCACTGCTGCAGAATAACCAGAGAAGGTAAAGACAAAGTTTAGGTAAGCAAGGGGATCAAGCAGGGATCAATAACGAGTTAACAACTTCAAGTTATTCTGCAGCAGTGGAAGGAAATGAAACACATTTCTACAGTAAACACCTTGGAACAGCCTGTTAATACACCCTCAGAAACTTTATTTGGACTATCTTAAAAATAGGGCTGAAACAATTCATCGATTAAATCGATATCTAAAATGCATCAACGCAAATTCTTTGCATCCAGGCTTCGTTTAATGCATATAACTATACATCACATTGTTTAGCACGGACATTAATTACTGTCGCACATCGTGCTTACGCTGTGAACACGACGTGATTGTGCTGGCGCTGTTTGTAAAGTGGAGGAAGAGATAGAAAATAGCGAGGGACAAAGAAGAAAGTGTCCAAAGTCTGGGAGTATTTCAAGCTACAAGAAAACAACTGTCACAGTCCATCCACTGTAAATAAAACGAAACTTATGTCGCCTGAGCAACAACACGACGGCACCTGATCAGAAAGCAGCCGGTGTTCTGCCAGCGGACCACAGACAAGGTACCAGTTACAGCGCAGGGCTCTCAGTCTCACGCATTCACTGTGAGACATGCATTTCAGCCAGTTCACATGCTCACACGCCACACCTTGTATTTCTCATGCTCAGAAGTTAAGAGATAACGCCCTCGAAGTTGGGCGCCGGTAACGTCCGTTATACTACACACCCCTCGAAGCTCGAATTGTACGCCAGTTACCACAGTTTTTTTTCCTATTAAATTTAGCTGATTGCAGTACAATGCCATAGTATATTACTCTTCAAAGGTAAATTATGAATGAGAAGTGTGTGTGTGTGTGTGTGTGTGTGTGTGTGTGTGTGTTTCTTTTAAGATGACTGGAAGAGAGTTACACTCTTAATCAACAACGATGTTTTTCTGTGAATGGATGTGGCTGTGTGGACGGAATTAACGTCATATTTTGACAGAATAAATAAATAGTGTCTGTAAAAAGATGCTGTTACTAGTTGAATGATTGAAGCGATATACAGTGGGCTTTGTTGGCACGTTAAGAGCTAAGTAGAATAGGCTCAAATCAATATGCTATATTTAAGGAATTAGACTGCTAGTTTCCCATTACAATGTTGACTAAATAATTAAATATAAATCAAGGACAAAAACCCTCTCCCTATGTCTACGTGATTAAACTTTATAATTTTTGAATGCGTTTCCTGTCAAATCGCACGCTTTTATTTTGTAGTTTTTGCATGTATTTCCTGTCCTGACCGGCCTGGCAGTGGAGGTCTGCAGTTGGACCTTCTTGTGTAACGTCATAGTCATGAGTTAACTGGGTGTCGGGGAGCTGCACCTCAGTATAACTTGTAGCACTCGTGTGATGTTTGTGTTGGTAAAGCAGTTGTCTGGTTGTTGGTCTGTTGATGTTGTTGGTCTGATACTTGCTGCATGACACACAATGAATTTCCGAAAGGAGGAATAAATATCTATCGTCTATCAATGTACACAGCTGATCCGCCGCCAAGCAAAAGTACTTCTTAAACGACGCATCGATGAATCATTGAAATAATCTATAGAAGCTTCGAGTACTAAAATCATCGTTAGCTGCAGCCCTAATTATATTTATTATATATAATATTGATGAAGGAAGAGAGAGCAGCATTGGTTGATCCTACAGTGAAATAATGAACAAAACTTCATTTAATTGTTAATTTTAGATGTGAAATGTATTTTTTATTGGATTACTTATATTTACATACAAACTATAAACATGGGGCTGTCTTGAAACTTTTCACCGGTAGTGTAATTCAGCAGATCAGCAACACTATATTCCGTCTTCACTAGCAAGCACCACAATCAACGGGTATGATTAAATGATTTATTGAGTAACGAACAGAAGATGTATTAAGCTTGCAGTTGCTGAATAGACATTAGAAAGCGTTGTGGGGAAGCTACGGTAGGGAAATCCGCCGTAGCACCCGGGCACGACGGGCCCCCTATAAACCTATGGAGAGGAGGAAGGAGATCAGGAGGCAGGACAGAGAAAGGGGTGGGAGAGAGGGATGCAGGATACGAGGGAGAAGGGGAGGACTTAGGATGTGTGGGTATTTATGGAAATGCTGGCGATGACGCGCTTGATGTGTGGTCCCGCTCCTGAAACTCTGCCAATTAGCACCACTTATCATCACAGTTTCTGACACTTTATCAATGAGTGCTGCTTAGTACACGTTTGATCCAAAGTGCTTTTGTGTTTTCACATATTCGTCTGCTCTCTTTTACTCTTCAGGAGGAATTCCGCCTCCATTTTAAAAACATCTCTAGGATCATGGACTGTGTCGGCTGCAGCAAATGTCGACTGTGGGGAAAACTACAGGTGAGCCACTTCTGTCTCTCTGCTGGGTGTTTGCTGTCACAGGTTTTCACTGAAATATGTTCACTTGTTATTTATTTATTCTTATTAACACCAATAAAATACAAATTTCATTTACATATAACATTTCCAGAATTTAAACACATTTAGCAACATGAATCTGTAAACTTGAGCTAATGAGGCTGTCAATGGGCGTGCTAAAAGAACAGCATTAAGACTCCTTTTTAAACATATTTTTGCTGAATGGGAAACAGGTATATTATATGTACGGTAGCCAACTGCGAGAAACAACTAATGTTTAGATCCTGTTTGAATTGCGTCCTGAATTACACACACCATGTTTATCTGTTTAAAATATCATTTAAGTCAAGAAAGTCACAGTTTGTGTTGCTGTTTAATTGCAAGACTGAAAATATGTAACTACAAAGACCACAAAGCTGAGAGTCGAAGCTAACATGTGTAGATGATGATGATGATTAGCTGAGAGGGTCAAGGGTTGGTAGGATTACATCTGTGCGTGGAACATAGCTAAGCTACCTCGCTTGTAGCAAGCAAGCCATTAGCTTAGCATTACAGCACTAACATGTTGGTGACGTACGTTGTGCGTGATAAGAGATGTAGTTCATAGAGTGGTTTCACACAAGACTAAATGCTACTTTACTGCGCGGCTATGACTCAGGAGGTAGAGCGGGTTGCCCGTTAATCAGAAGGTCGACGGTCCAATCCTCGGCTCCTCCAGGCTGCCCTTGGGCAAGATACAGAACCCTGAATTGCCTCTGGTGGCTGTTCCATCAGTGTATGAATGTGTGTGAATGTTAGTTTCTGTTTGAAACAGTGAATGAAAGTGGCGCTGTACAAGTAAGGAGCATTTACATTTACATGTCTTACAAAAAACTGCGACTTTCTTGACTAAAATTATCTTAGTTGTCGCTTACTGTTGACTACCGTACATATTTTTCTAAAACAAGGAGCGGGAAAGGACTTGAACGCTCTATTGTAAATAACATGTTAATTAATGAGATTTAAAGGTGCTAGCAAGTGGTAAATTTTTTTTTTACCTTTGAACAGGGCCAGGCAAGCTGTTTCCCTCTGTTTCCAGTGTTTGTGCTAAGCTAAGCTAATCAGCTTCTGGCTGTAGCATATTTCCCAAAATTTATTCCCTATTGTGAATAGGGGTGTGACAAGACACGATAAAGAGATTTTAATACTGTTTTTAAGAAATCTTTAGTGCTGAATTATATAAAAAAAAATTCAGTATTAAACACTTAATTTCCTGCATTCTGATGAATTTTTCTGCACCAGTTTATGGTGATTTTTTTTTTTAAATTTATGTAAAGAGGAACAAAATTCAGGTGGCAGGTGATGATTCAATTTATAACTATAACAGAATCTAAGTCAGTGCAGCTCTCAGTCATTCTGTGCTGCTCTCAGATCAGTTTCTCTTGTAGATCAACTTATTTAACATCCCCCCAGCTGAGTCATGATTTAGTCTTCCCTCCACTTTTGCCGTTTCCATTACCAGTACCAGCTCAACTCGCCTCGCCTTGGTTTGGCCGTGCTCCGTTTTCCATTGCAGATATTACCCAGAGATTGTACCTGTCATGTAGCTGGTCGTCATAGTAACATCACACACAACTGTCGCGACGTAATCTTCAATGCGACACACACACCAGCGACCTACAACAGCTGTCTCTTGATTCAAGTTAAA
This sequence comes from Micropterus dolomieu, assembly GCF_021292245.1. Classification (NCBI taxonomy): domain Eukaryota; kingdom Metazoa; phylum Chordata; class Actinopteri; order Centrarchiformes; family Centrarchidae; genus Micropterus; species Micropterus dolomieu. The sequence goes on along the minus strand of NC_060150.1, from coordinate 51,589,835 downwards.
GCGTTTCAACATTCCTCAGAATGTAAAGACAGATAAGCGGTCTTCCAGCTGTGTTTTCCTCTGCCGTTGTTGCTGCAGCGGTCTTTGTGACGACGGGAGCAGAGGGCTCTGTGAGCGGGCGGCTGGCCGGCCTCCTCCAAAGCGAGTTCGCGCAGGCTTCCCCCACCGCCACTTGAGGAGCTCCTCAACTCCGAAAACTTTCAAGCACATTTTTGTTCCGCCATCACTTTTCGTAAAACTGTCAATATTCGAAATCTCCACAGTTGATTTCTCACCTCAGAACTTCTCAGAAGTGGATTTAGATATGAAATTATGTATGAAAATTGTAAAATTTAAAACTTTCTGTTGCTGGCCTCTTTCTGGTGCACGCAAAGATGACGCAGTCAATAGTGACTATTCTCTCTGACCAATCAGCAGTCTGCTGTGTTTTCATGTCACATTTCAGTTTTGCCTCAGCTCACTTGGAACCATGACGGAGGTGATACAAAAAAAAGTACCTGGAAGCAGGTACAGGTACAACTTTTCACAAAGGAAAACCAAAAAAAAGTCGAGTCCAGCTGGTACCGTGTGGTGGAAAAGGGGCTTTAGTGTCTTTGTTTGGGGAAGTAACCTTTTTAAATGTGACTGTGGCACCTTTTCACCATAATGATAAATTATTGAATTTTAATTTAGTCATAAACTCCTGGACTTTAATAGCTCCTGTGTTTCAGCAGGTTTTCTGCTCATGTTCAAAACTTTCTGCACATTCAGTATCTCTCTCACATAAGTGTTCTCTGACATGTCCATAGAAAAGGCAGAATATTACCAGACTGTCATCATATGATAAGAAGTCGAGCTGCCCTTTACTCTGCTGTGCATTACGTTATTGATCTGCTGTTAGTGACGTTATCCCCCTCAGACCGTTTGACCGATGCAGTTATCAGTTAAACATTTGTGTTTCACTGCGTGTGGCTTGACAGTTTGTGAAAAATGTAATTTGCGTGAGTCTCACGAGATAGCTTTTTACCTGACGAGAAATATCTCGATTCAATCTCACAAGATCTTGTGACGCGTGATCTCGTCACACCCCTAATTGAAGTGAAGTTTCAGTGTAGTGATTTCTCTTTGCTGGGGAATCATGTAAGTACATTTTTAAAAGCTTACAGTTTGCACCCCTTCTGTGTGTCGTGTCCAGACTCAGGGTCTGGGGACAGCTCTGAAGATCCTCTTCTCTGAGAAGGAGATCCAGAACCTTCCTGAACACAGTCCCTCTAAAGGTTTCCAGCTGACCCGACAGGAGATCGTGGCCTTACTGAATGGCTTCGGCAGGTACGTTCATACTGTTCTTAGCTTAATCCATTTGAAGTAATATCTTGAAGATATTGATGGTGATGGTGGACATTTCTACATAATGACGTTGAATAACTAAATTCGGTGTATTAGGGATTTATGTAGAAAAAATATTCAGCCTTGATGATAGCGTAAATGTAAATGTTCCGTACTTGTATAGCGCCTTTCTAGTCTTTTCGACCACTCAAAGCGCTTTTACACTACATCTGCATTCATTCACTGAGCCTAAGTGCTCAAACTGAAACTAACATTCACACATAGCCGCCAGGGGCAATTCGGGGTTCAGTATCTTGCCCAAGGACACTTCGACATGGAGCCTGGGGGAGCCAGGGATTGAACCGCCGGCCTTCCGATTAACGGCCAACCCGCTCTACAGCCGCCCCGGTCCCACAGAATGTTATCCAGCTCAAAATACATGTGTTTAATCACTTACACAAACTCAAAACCCCTGGTGAATTGACTCAAGAACCTTTTAAGCTAATGTTTTGTCAAATGTGTAGTACTTGTAGTATTCAATGACACATTTGTCTGTAAGGCTGTTGACAAAATAATGACTCAAGGGTTTTTTTTCATTCAAAGATTTAAAAAGTATTTCAAGCTTAAACTTTGCAACTATGTAATTTTGAACAATAAAATGGTATATTATGGAAACAACTAGAGTAATTGGGTAAAGACAAACGGATTTCTTAACTTTTTGTTGAAATGAAATGGACCCCTAATTATAGAATGACTCATTTAATAATAATTTGTCCCGCTTGCTGACATTCTCTATCTCAATTCAATTCAGCTTTATTGGCATGAATGTCAAACAACAATATTGCCAAAGCTACAAATAAATTAGGATACGGATAAATAAAGAACAATTCATTTCATATAGTTCAAAGCAAAGTAAATACACAGTAAAGGTGTGTGTTTTATATATATTAATATATATATAAAAATAAAGTAAATAAAACATTAAAAGTGTGTTTGTCTTAAAAAATAAAAGTACAATTATTTAATATATTCATCAGTCTAGTCTGTTTCCAATTGTTGTCCTCAGTTCGTGGCATGGGGAGATGTATATTTCGCTGCAATGATTTGGCATTCTGGCATTTCTCCCAGTAAATAGGGGAGTTTCTGTGTGTCTGATAAAAATTTGAAGTGTTTTTCTCAATGTTTTATATTTAGGGCGTGAGGTTAGAAAGTTGTCTCTCTCTCTGTCTCAGGTTGTCCACCAGTATACATCAACTGCACAATTTCCGCCTGCTTTTGAAGGAGAAAAGGTAACAGACGGTGATGTTTCACCCGGCCAGTAGGTGGTGCCTCGGAGAACTGCAATAGTCTAATCCTCGCCCTGAAGAAGCCCTTTCTCATGGACATCAGGATCAGCAGCGAACCCTACAAACAACATTCCTAAACCACTTCTCCCTCTCTTCTCTCCCTCCTCCTCTGTCAGATAGATCATGAATGTTAACTCTTCTGCCTCCTCTTGCCTACGTCAGAGAAGTCTCTGAAAACTTCACCTGACATCTTTTTTCTCTGCAGTAAAACGTGTCGGTGATGAACTCTGACCTTTTTTCTTTTTCATTTAAATATTATTTCTTTTGGTCTGTTTTGAGAAGTTGAGCTGTGAAATCAGCAGATGTTCGACAATCTGAAGGGAATAATTGGGACGGGAAGCAACGAGGGGAAAAAACATGTCTTAAATCACTTCCTCGTTCATTTGTCTGTTTCTGGCTGACCCCGCCCTCTGCTGATATCACATCCTGTTGGACTTGTGTACCTGAGGCCGACCTTCACGGCTGTCCTGTGAAGATGTAGAAAAAGGACTCGATTTGTCCAGATTAAAACGTCAGGACGCTGCTGCTGCCGCCAGTTTGTTTTATATATTTTCCTTTCTTCCTCTCCTCTCTCTTCCTCTTCTGTTGTTTTTAGAGAAGTTTGTTGCTCAAAGCCTGAGGATCTGGACCAATCTGCTCATGTTAACCATCTCAGGCCTATGTAATGTCCGCTTGCTAGAAGGTTTGTGTGTGTGTGTGTGTGTGTGTGTGTATGCAGACATATGTGAGAAGTTTCCGCTGGCCCCACATGCTGCTGGGTTTTTGACACAGCTGATCAGAAGCTTGTGGACATTTTTTGAAGGCGTCTTCGGACATTAAACGTGTGAAATATCTCCGCAGTGACGAGGTGAATCAGATTAACTTTATGAATTCGAACGTTTTATTTTGCAAAGTGTGTAAAATATAAAACATCTAGAAAATCAAGTTTTTACATTAAAAAAAAAATTTGGAAACTCTGGATCCACCAACTCCCCCTACAAACCAATGCTGTCATCCCACCGATACTGGATTTCTGAGGTGTGAGAAAAATAAGTGCCAATTTTGAAGATTTATGTTGATGAAAATATTTAACTCAGAATCCAGCAGACCAGAGACCAGGACTGTGTCCGAATATCTTATCTCAGCGCCGTTAATTATGTTATTGTCACACAAGTGGTCAGTGGTTTACTTTTTCTATCAGCGCAATACAAGATAGTATATACGTCTCTGTGTCTGGGGACTCTGGTTCTAACACTTGATATTAAAAATAAGTTGAACATTTGTCTGGCAGATTAAACCAAACACACACCTTTAATTAGCTCTGTGATTCGTCTGATATATCAACATGAAGCAACCGATTTCATTCTAAGCTGAAGAAGCTGAACACGTTGGTGGTGTTTGCACGTGTGTGTGTGTGTGTGTGTGTGTGTGTGTAGATCAACAGTTGCAGCTATAAAATAATGGACTACGACTTGATTCAATAGTAAAATAACCATAAACTTGATTCAGTAGCAGATTTTTGCTCTTGCGATAACTAGTGATGCTTTTCGAGTTTCTGGATTAATGTTGCTGCCTGTCTGTCTAGTTGCTGCTTCGGCCATGTCGTCTTCTCAAGACACAAGTTTGTTCAAGACAGATTTATTAGATTTATTTAAATGGAAAAGCTAGGATTTGTAAGTTTTCTCAGTGTTTATATTTCAAATGTGAGCAAAGCGGAGGTGCAACGGCAGAGGGGAAAAAATATTCTCCTTAAATGGTCAGTCTGGTGTTATTCTATATATCTTTGTACCTCATTTCTGTCTGATTCTCGGCTCCAAGTCCATTGGTTCCTACTGAAGATATAAATCCACCTCTCAAATATATAGTTTAATGTTTAAAAAAAAAAAAAAGTTTCAGTGGCGGATGAATCCACATGTGGCGCTCTATAGTGAGTATTTGAGGCAGCAGGACGGTGTATGTGGGACTGAGTGGGTTTGACAGAATAAAATATAGAATATCACCAGACTTTAAATTTACCACGGCGTATGAGAGAAAATGACAGGTGATAACAAAGAGAGCCTGCAACGTCAAACAAGCAAAGGACGCGGAGCCCGTCCATCTTACGTTGACGTCATTAGACTGCATGCTGCATTCGTGACATCACCTGTATGTTTCTGATGCCTGAGAAGAGCTGCAACCACAGCTGAATGTGATGGGCTAAGACATTCGTCAATCAAACAAACAAAAATCACCCTTTTGTCAGCCTTAATAGAAAGCCTAAGTCCCTCCCCTTCTGGTGGACCACCATGGGACCTTATTTTGCAAAAAAAGAGACAACTAATGTTTATATCCCGTTTGAATATTGTCCTGAATTACACACGTTTGTCTGTGTTTAAAAGATGATTGAAGTCAAGAAAGTCGCAGTTTGTTTTAAAACTGTAAATTTGTAATTACAAAGATCACAAACCAAAAAATCTAAGCTAAGTTTACTGAAGCTAACATCACTGAAGCTAAGGTGCCTGAAGCTTCCGTTACTGAAGCTAAGTGAATTTCACGTTTCTGAAGCTGAAACTAATGTCAAAGAGTCATGTGTAGATGATGTGATGAAAGGACCAGGAGTTGTTGGATTAAACGCATCAGGTGAAATAAATCTGTGCGTGGAACATAGCTAAGCTACCTAGCTAGTAGCAAGTAAGCAATGAACGTTAGCTTAGCATTACAGTGCTAACACATTAGTCACGTATATTGTGTGAGACAAGAGATGGAGATCATTAAACGGTTTTACACAAATGTAAATGTTGCTTTATTGCTTTACGACAAACTGCGACTTTCTTGACTTAAATAATCTTTAAACTGAAAAACATCGTGTGTAATTCAGGACACAATTCAAAAGGGTTCTAAGCATTAGTTGTCTCGCTAACTACTGTACATATTTTTTCTGAAATAAGGTCCCTTGAGAGGGAAGGGGGAGGACTCCATACTATTACTAATATTGTCGTAGTGGGCGCCTAGTGGCTGTTAGGAGAACTGCATATTGGGATATTTTCGCGGTGGCGGTCGCTGCTTTGGCGTGTGTTAAAAGATGACGCTGGATGAGGCGTTTCCACACATTTAGTCACATTTCGACTGTTTCTTTTGTTCAGCAGTAAAATGTGAAGTGGACCAAAGAATTTTAAGTTAACTACATTCGTTTGTGTTTGTGATACCCAGGAAGTGTTTTTTATCTTTTACTTGATTGATTCTATGATAGTTTGGAGACATGATGTTACAATAAGTCCTGGCTTTTCAGATGTTTAAGCTTTTGTTTTTTCTGGCCATACATTATAAATGCAGATTTGGCTGATGTGTCTTGTTCAAAATCTAAAAATAGGATATTGAAAATATCAGTACTCCTGCTTGGCCCTGCCGTGTGCTTTAACACAATATTGGAGCCTTTGTTTGTTTGAGGTGGGGGTTCATTAATGCTATTTAAACTTGTTTTGTTTTTTGTGAGAAATAAGGTTTGTGCCAACGAGACGGAAACAGTCGTCTGAGAGTTTGTGTTTCTGGGTGCAAAACATAAAGTGTGCGTAAAAAATAAATAAGACATAAATAAAAAATAAAACCCCTTAGTTTAAAAAGCAATTAAATAATTCTTAAATTTTCCAATTGAAATGTGGATGAAACAAAAACTAAAAGTTTAAGTAAATAATCCTTTAAAATCAGAAGCTGGAAACCCGGAATAATTTTTTTGTGAACTGAAACATGAAGAGTCAGATAGATGGAAGTAAATTTTTTCCTTTCAGTGAAATTAAAATTTAAAATAGTACTCAGTAGTTTTTACGTTGCACAAGTAGGGATTCTGCTGCTTAAACATTTTAAACCATTATGACCTTTTTTGTTGCCTCCATCATTATCAGGTTATTATAAATTCGTCTTCCAGCCTCCGTAAGAGAGTCTGGCTTTGTTTCTTTGTGTGGATGTGTAGCAGAATGTGTGTATGTGTGAGTATGTGGGTGCATGCCTTCCTCCGAGCCTTGCATGCCTTCCAGCAGCTGGACATCCCGCTCGGCAGCCTTAAAACTAATTTGCTTTTTTTGGAAAAAAAATGGTCTGCTTCAGATTTTCACGCCCTGCAGTTTGTAAAAGGCAGCACACGTTGACGTTTTCTTTCTTTTGCTTTCTGATCTCTAAGAATATATATATATAGTTGCACCATGTCAATGTGTGTACCTGTTGAGTATATTTATTTGCACAGAGGAATAAATATTTCTGGACATCACTGACTCTGTTTGGTTTTTGGTTACAATCTCCTGCAAGTTTCAAACTGATCCAGAAAAACTTTTTTTTTTGTGATTGTTATTAGACCTTTTATTTGGGAAATGCATCTCTGTGACATTCTCAGTCATCCAGGTCATAGTTATCCAAGGCAGGTTGGTTGAAGACACTCAGAGAGTAGACGCCCATTGTAAATCAAGAGACATTAATATGGAGTTGGTCCCTCTTTGCAGCTCTAACAGCTTCCACTCTTCTGGGAAATGCGTTCTACAAGATGTTGGAGTTTGTCTATGTTTTTGCCCGTTCATTATGAAGAGCGTTTGTGATCTCCGTTCAAGTTCATCCTGAAGGTGTTGGATAGGGTTGAGGTCAGGGCTCTGAGCGGGCCGGTCCAGTTCTTTCACACCAAACTGGGAAAACCTTTTCTTCATGGAGCTGGCTTTGTGCACGTGGAGAAGGCCAAACAGAAACTGTTGAAAGAACTATTGTCTAAATTTGTACGCTAGAGCTTTAAGATTTCCTTTAACAAAGACAACACCATGAATAAAAAGCCCTACCAAAAGTATTAGGACAGTGGCGTCACAATACTTTTGTCCATCTAGTGTGATGATAATGCGGCAAGAAAGGCAGTGAAGAAGACTGCACACTGGTGAACATTATTTAAAACTGTCACTCAACATGTTTGTGAGGCCTGGTGAGAAACACTGAATGTAAAAAAAATCTTTGTTTACAATAAAACTCCACAGGGCATCTGAAGTTTACAGCACTGGGTTAGCTTAGTGTAGCATAAAGATTGTAAGCTGGGGAAACAGCTAGTGGCTCTGTGAGGCTATGTTAAATGCAAACAACAGCATGCAAACGTACTCAATACATGTAGAGCTACGCGGTCAAGTTAGTATGAATAAATATGCAACGTCTGGTTAGACGTTTTAAAATAAAACTCTTGGTTAACATTGTGAAACTTAGCAGTTTGGTTAGGTTTAGGCAACAAAAGTACTTGTTTAGGAAAAGATCATGGTTTGGGTTCAAATAACTGTTACTTAACTCAAAAGAATCACTATTGAGTCTTTGTTTCATGCGGGAAACAAACCCTGTTCTTTGCGTTCAAACTCCAGTTTCTGACCCACCCATCCACCGCAGTCTCCTCCTTACTTGGACTGTTATTTATACCAGGCCTACTTGTAGCGTTAAACAATGACGCTAAAGTCTACATTGTGCCTTGGTACCAAACAACCCATTCTCATCCCAGGGCGTCACATATAGACGCTTGGTCAAGACCCCATGGCATCGTTTTTAACCCCCTGGGTACCCTTAAGCGTCATTTTTGTACGTGTAGGGCACCGCGGTCAAGTTAGTAACTATGCAACGGCCGGTTAGACTTTCAAAATAAAACTAGTGGTTAATGTTGTACAATGTTGTAAAATATAAAACATTGCAGTTTGGTTAGGTTTAGGCAACAAATTTACTTGGTTAGGTTTATGAAAGGATCATGATTTGTGTTAAAATTTCATGTTACTTTCATGACTTCAATTACCTAAGTTAAGTAACGTAAGTTATGTAATTTACGTTACATCACTAACAGGAATCAATGTTGACCGGTTGTCCGGTCTTTGGCCCACCCATCCACTCCAACCACCCCCTTACTTGGACTTCTCGGTTATTTATAGTATAGCAATAGCAGTACTTTTAGCTTTGAACAGTGGTGCTAAAGAGCTTCCCCCCAGTGTGTTGATCTATGGCGCTAATGCCTGCCATGTGTTGGTACCAGATACCGAAGGACATGGAAAAGCGTAGATATGACGCTATGGTCATGAGAACGGGCTGATCTGGTTTGTTTTAATTTGTATCCAAAAGGATAAAACAAAACCAGAAGAAGAGTTTTATCGTGGATTTCATAGATACTTAGGTACTTATGGTACTTGGGTCAACCAAAGGGCACTTGGTGCTCCCCATGAGCCTTCTCATGTGAAATTACTTGCAAGCTTCCCACAGACAAATCCTGAACCTTCCTCAGGCTGATTGCTGACGTACTGCGGTAAGTGTGTTGACTCATTTCCGTTTCCGGTGCTTGTGTGTCGGTAGTGTGTTGTGCTGCTCTCGCTAAATACCAGTTAAATTTGTTAATTTGTCATTACAGCGGCCATCTGTCCGCTAAACACTTATACTTACAGTAATTTTGCCTAAGCACTCACACTTCTTTCCATCTTTTAGTGACTGCTGATCAATCTCATAGTTGTTTTCAAAAGTTTTGGTAGCTAACGCTACAGTACCTTAGCTTAGCCGTTAGCGACTTTAGCTAGCGATGGCTTCTCCTTCTCCCTCTCGCTCTCCTACTTTCTCCTGCTCGGTGTGTCAGATGTTCAGTTACTCCTCTGCCTCCTTTAGCGGTAATGGTACATGTAATAAGTGTAGTTTATTTGTAGAAATGGAGGCGAGGCTCAGTGATTTAGAAGTCCGGCTCCGCACCTTGGTAGATCTGTGCAGCCAGGAAGGAGTTGCTGGGTGACTGTCCGAAGGAGGAATAGTCGTAAGCATTCAATGCCCACGGGACAAATTTTCCCCACTCAGCGACACCCGCTGAAAAACCAACTCTGATCATTGGCAGCTCCATTTTGAGAAACGTGAAGTTAGCGAAGCCAGCGGCCACAGTTAAGTGCATCCCTGGGGCCAGAGCGGGCGACATTGAGTCTTATTTGAAACTGCTGACTAAGGATAAACGTAAATACAGTAAGATTGTTATTCACGTCGGCGGTAATGACTCCCGGTTACGCCAATCGGAGGTCACTAAGATTAATGTTGAGTCGGTGTGTACATATGCAAAAACAATGTTGGACACCGTAGTTTTCTCTGGACCCCTGCCAAATCTGACCAGTGATGACATGTATGTCGAGGTGGTGTCCAGCAAACGATGTGGGCTTTGTAGATCATTGGCAGACCTTCTGGGGAAGACCTGATCTGATTCGGACAGACGGCATCCATCCCACTTGGGAAGGAGCAGCTCTCATTTCTAGAAATCTGGCCAAGTTTATTAGTGGACCAAATCCATGACAACCCAGAGTTGAGACCAGGAGGCAAAGTCGCAGTCTAACACACTTCTCTGCCCTTCTATTTCAGCAGTTACCCACCCAAAACCCTACGCAGAGTCGCAGTCTAAGTTTCTAAGTTGATAAAAACATGATTGAACAAGCTTTGTGGTGTGCTGCTCGAAATTTAAATTACTATCAAACCAAACACCAAGGTTCTTTGCCACAGGCTTAATGTGATTTACTAGGGAACCAGCAGATGGCAGTATTTGATTTGCCATCTGCTGAGACCGGATGACCAGGATTTCTGTTTTGTCTGAGCTCAGCTGGAGGAAATTATTTGACATCCATTTTTTAACTTCACAAAGGCAGTTGTTAAGTGAACTCAGCATTCCAGGGTCTGTGGATCTGACGGGCAAGTATATTTGCGTGTCATCCGCATAAATATGAAAAGAAATGCTATGTTTATGGATAATATGTCCAAGGGGAAGCAGATACAATATATGAACATTTTCATTATAATCCATTTGGAGAACATTTTCAATTTTTTTAAAATAGCATATGACAACTGTAACTGTGCGAATCATTAGAAGTTAGGCTCAGAGACTCTTCAAAAAAACAAAGATTTGGAGAAATATTAAGTTTAGTCATTCAAGTTTAACTTGTGCATCAGTTTTAATCACCTTCACAATGTTCATCACCCTCTGAAAACATTACATACCGAGTGAGGTGCAAAACTTTAAAAGCTTATAAAGGAGAGGTCACATTCCAAATGTTAGGAATGTCTGCAGCTCGCACTGAAAATAAACTGCAGGTCGATGCGTTGCCTCATTTAGCCAGAGTGTAATGTCCGGCATTTTGTACGAGATGTCCGGGCAAACACACAGCTTTGACCACATATCCCTGTACAGGACTCCACCTCGAGCCAGCAACAACAAATACAGTCATTAATTAAGCTGTACATTTTTTTTTTTGTCTAAAACAAAAAAGATATTTCCCTCCTCCATCTCCACTGGATGCCTGATAGGATTATGACCAAGAGTGCGCTTGGAGGGTTTCAGCTGAGCAGTCACGGGAGAAGCTCAAGCACTGCGGCGGCAGGAAAACAGACAAAACAGTGACAGAATCACATCACACGCAAGTAACATCTTGGTGATGCACAAGATGCAGAAAAAACAACCCTGAAATATAGCAGCAGATTAACACAGCAGACTGCATCCTTTGTCGCCCGATTGCACAAACGCTTCCAGGCCCACAACGCATGAAGATGTTAAGGCACCATCAGGAGAACATCACTTCCACCTTCCATCACATGGAGTCCTGGGACGTGAGACATTTCCTGATTCATGGTTCTTTTGGTGATCTTCTCTTACTTCAAAGAAATCTAATGAGGGAGTACGTTTTCTAGTGACTTTTCAAAGACTCGCGTTCTGTACAGGCCACAGTTATCAGCTTCTTCTTCTCCCAAATCAGATTGTATCCTTAAACTTGCAAAAACTGATTTTTTTGGCCACGGAAACAAGTTGTGAAACCAACACTGACCTTTTCAGTTGATACGGTGAACCGCAAATGTTTACACATCCAGCAGTTCCAGACAAGTTTTAGCTCTGTTTTTGTTTTCCACCAACTCCTGAGTGTAATATCAGGCTTTTAAGCTGCAAGATGGTCTTCTATGTTTACCAGCTAGTCACTTACTGTTTGGTGCTGAGCAGCTGGTGTACAGTGGGTTATTAGAGCTTTTTCACTTAAAACAGCTGCTTGCTTGCTGCAGCTGAAAATGATGCTATGAGAGCGATGGTAGTGAACCACAAGGGTAAAGTTGTGGGTTGGACAGCTAAACAATGAGTTGAACCTCACTATGAAGCTCTCTAAAGCCGAGGGGAGCTGCATCACTGATGCCTTTCACATAGTGTTACTTTCGTCAGACGAAACTAAACACAGCCTTTTTTTCCCCCGTGACCAAAACGAGACGGCAACAATGTCCTTCAACGGCGACTGCGACTATATTAACATACAATGTTGTTGACGAAAAATGACAAGACTAAAATTTAATTCATAAGATAAAAATGTTACTAAAATCTCTGTCAGTATGAGGAGACAAAATATTATAGGCCATATTTTCTCCCTATAAGCTTTCACTTAAATATTGTTCATTCAGAGGTATTCTTCTTCCTGTGCTTTGAATGCTGGCCGACTGGGGTGACGCCTGGTGCGTGAGGAAAACATTACAGAGGAGAATGCAAACTCTGGTGATGAACACAACATGCTAGGGAGAAAGAGGTGCTTATATCAGCTCCCCTAAAAGCATGATTTGTGATATTTCATTCCCTCTGGCTGGATGAATATAACACATGATCCATGTAGGCCTACTACTGCTGCTTGGTGCTCCCCACAGTGCCACGCAACTTTCTTACTTCTTCCCTCTCATGGAGGCCACAAACACAGCCGCAGCTGTGAAACGTAATTGTAGCAAAATGGCTACATGTGATAGTAAAAATTATTATTATTATTATTATAATAATAAGATAAACATGCCTGATACTTTCAGCCCCAGGCCTACATGCTTGCAGCTATTCAGCAGAAAGAATCACAGTTGTCCCCCTCCTCCCTGTCACGGAAAAAAAAAAACTGAGCTCCCCAAAAGCTATGTATAGTTCGCACACTGATGTGGTTGTAAGATTTGTGAAAAAAAAAACACTACAAACTTGAAGCGGCATATCAACGCTAACCACCTGGGAATTGAGGTAAGTTAATGTCTCCTTTGCAGTAAAAAATGAGAACAAAGCTAACATTCGAGTCATATCTCTATTTGGGTTCGAGCAGATTGACCAAAATGCTAATCAAAATTATACGAATGAGTAGAAAAGACTAAAATGATGGTTAGAGGAAAACTAGACCAAAATACTTTTGATTTTCTTTTGACCAAAATACCTAGACTTTTAGTAAACTAAAACTTCCACCCATCTATTGTCAACCGTTTATCCTGCGAACAGAGTTTAACTAAAACTTGACTAAAAAAAAAATAAAAATATATATAGTATACAGTGGACTAAATATGACAAAAACTAAGAACATTTGACACAAGACTAAGATGGCTGAAAAATTAACACTACTTTCACATTTGTCCCATTGTTTTCACATTGTCATTTGATAAAAAAAAAAAAAAAAAAAACATTAAAAAAAACACAAAGTATTTCAAGTTAACTTACTAGACAGTTTAGTAGATATTAATATTGACAACTGAATATGGAAACTGAATGGAAGCATTCAAACCTAGGCATTCATCCACTCTGTAAAAAGATCTGACCAGCTTTGTTGGTTGAACTTATTAGTGCAGCTCAACAGTTAAACGCCAGAAAATGACCCTCAGCAATGCGTGCATGCCTTTTTCCTTCTTGATGACGTTGGAAAGAAAGTGCTGGCTCTCTGGGTTTCTAATTTTAGGTGAGGGGTGTTTAAATGCTCACAAATGTCCACTGAGTCTTTCAAGATCACAGGAACAGCTTCTCGGCCATGAATGGATTGACTGACTAGTTGGCTAGTGGATTTATTAGCTTTTTAGTCAAAACTGTGAACACATTCACAGAGAAGACAATATTTTTACTGAGGCTTTAATGGTGTTCTAACTTTAAATGATGCACATTTCATGGAAAATTGTGGCATTCCTGGTAAGGGATTGAACAAATAATTGAGTTACAACAAACTGTTGTCTTTGACAAATTTATTAATAAAAAGAGAATAAACAGAGAAGTACTATAACACAGATAATTATTAGTAGTAGTAGTAGTAGTAGTAGTCGTCGACAACATTACATCTCTAGCTCTGTCAGCTGACAGTTCAACTGCTTTCGGTGCCCAAAAGTGAAATGACATTTCAACAGCTTTGAGCCTCTACACATCAACTGACAAACAAATGTATATACTCTTAAACTCAAGTCAGTTCAACTGCTGTCACTGCTCACATACCAAGTGCCACTTCAACTATGTACACTTCAGCTATGTGTGGCACTTCAACTATGACATTTTTCAACTGCTTTCATTCCTTAGACTTCAACTGATTATTCAGCTACTTTTTGGGCTCACTCATCAATTGTCATTGTTCAACTGCTTTCATGGTTCAAACATCAACTGACAACTACATTATCTGATTTTGATAAATATTGACATATGTGTCCCACACAGGAATTACCTATTGTACCTTTAAGAAACATTTCAAATGCACAAAATTAATATTTTAACCTGTATCAATGTACATGAGCACACATTTTCTTTGATAAATGTTGTCTTTTACAGTCTGAATATGATGCTTTACCCAATATCAACCAATGGATTCATTCTATATCCCAAAATTTACCCAACGACAGACTTATTTGAACGTTATTTGAAGCCGATGCCAAGCATCTCCTGGATAACATCTCTGTCAAAGTTAAGTATCAGATCCCAATCGCTGGAACCCTTTCAGCATTATTCGCACTATTATAGCCATGGAATATGCTGTGGTGGAGGAGCTGGGAGAAAGATGAAACGAAGCCTGAAACGAAATCACCTGGAAACCTGTGGATGTACTCTGTGTGCAAGCAAGTGTGCGTCATGGCAAAGAACAGTGCAGGCTGTACAAGGACAACACCTGGCAGGCACTTTTATTTTTTGCCAGTCACACATCACACCGCACGCACAAACACACACTCTCCACTCCCTAAGAAAACACACACAAGTCCCTGAGTGGCCCAGAGGGGGTCTCAGATCTCTGCTACCTAACAGTTTGGCAGCAGACAGTAGCCTCTCAATTACCATTATCCCTCCAGGCACGCACACAAACTCGAGCATATACACATACACAAACTTGTAACCTTCACACCTTTCATGCTATTTCAACAGATAAAAAGTTTCCAAAGCTTTGTTCTTCGTGTCTTGGGCTACCTATTAAAAACTGGACGTGCTCTCAGCCACAAAGCTGTAACATTTAAAGTATGATCATATCTGCTTCAGTGAAAATGTCAGTAGTTAGTAATCAATGTGTTTTTGAAAGTAGAGTGTCACCATTTAATGAAGACTGCCTCAGCAAAATGAGCTTTACTGCCTATCCCAGATTATTCCTCCTTTTAGATCTCATGCATATTCCTAAAGCACAAGGAGCTTTGAATGATAACAATAAAACTCAAAGCGCTTCACAGTGAAGTGGGGGGGACTCGCCTCAACCAGCACCCATGTGCAGCACCCACCTGGGTGATGCATGGCAGCCATTTAGTGCCAGAACGCTCACCACACATCAGCGCTGAGACACAATGAGTTGGAAACCAGGAAAGTCAATGATTTGTTTGGAAAAAAAACATCCTGATTTCACCTCAGAGACCAACTGCCCTATTTGTGTCCAGATATGATATGCTGCAAGTCCCACTGACCCATCGGGTCAAGAGGAAATTACAGTTAAGTGTCCACAGATATACACAGATCTAGAAACTATGGGAAAGATCACAACCTTTGGAAGCTGTACTGTATACAACCCCATCAGGCAGGGTGTATTCTGGGAGTCGTGGTACAGGAAGTGGTTAACATGGTATCTCTTTCCAAGTGTGTGTGTGTGTGGGTGTGGGGGGGGAGTAACAGTATCTTCAGATCAGTTTGCATTTCTAGGCATGTTTTCAGCTGAGTGGGAGATTAGCACAACACTTGGCAATGTTTCTATTCCAATCTGATTTCCAGGAAAAATCGTTTTTTCTGTCCTATTCTAATATATTAAATGCTTGCAAGAGTCTTTTAAGGCCAGTGGAAAAGGACTGACTGACTGGTGGATTCATCGACTTGCTGAGTTTGGTATTGCTGTTAAACCTGTAAAAAAAAAAAAAAAAAATAGAATATTCTTACTAAAGGCTTTATTTACACTATGTGCTCACTTTAAGTGATGCCTACATTTAAACTTTTATGTACAGTATATCTTATACATTTCAATTTCTTTCTGTGTTCCTCATCAAATTACATTGTATAATTAGAACTGTCTAACCTCTACGTATCAACTGACAAGTCAACTAATTTGCATTCCTCAAACAAAAGTTTCAATATTTAAAATGATATTTCACTGCTTACAAGAATTTTATACCACTGTGGTTGGTAATTGTGAATTCTAATCAATATAAAAAAAATCTAATATCAAAAGATAACAGGATGCTAACATAATTTTAAAGACATTTATATGTATGTTAAGGACACATTGCTGTGAGATGTTGAGATCAGTGCACCTGTCGACCAACATCACCCAAAATTTCTCCAGTATGATACAGAGTCGTGTGTTCAGACAGAAAGCGGTGAACTACATTGAAAATTGATTTAAAAAACAGGTGGTGAGAAGTGTAAGGAGCTGTAGTCAGGGTGTGTTTAGCTTAGTTTAGCATAAAGACTGGAGGCAGTGAAAAACGGGCGGATGTCTCTCCAATCTTGAGATGATAAATCAACATGTTGTACCTCGCTTGGTTAACCCTTACACCGGATACCAAACTTCTTATCACACTCGGGAATGACGCAAAAAAGCATATCGGCGATCAGTCTTTGAAGTTTCTCAAAACCAAGTATAAGTAAAATGGCAAGCGCAGTGAGTCAGTTTTACTTTGCGTGAGTGTATCTATTTTGCAGTAAAAGAACTGCAGCCCATCATCTTGCTAGAGGTACAATTAAAACATACAGTTTGCATACAAGGGCTGGTTCTATAAATACTTCACTGTCTGTGCCCCCAAGGTTATCCCTCTTAGGGCCCCTAGGTGTACAGGGCCAGCCCTGACAGCGACCCACATCAGTACATTTTACCATAAGCTCCAAGTCATGTTGGGAACATGAGGGTAATGTTTATAACATTACACAGTATGGAATCAGGTTAGTAGTCGTCTGAGGTACAAGGAACGGGAGCGTACAGGTGACAATTCGAGCAGGAGAGATGTGTCTCTGGTCTACAAAGATAGGCTTCATTCATTATGAAAACAGCAAATTACTTGAATTTTCAGTCAGTCCTTTTTGTTTGCATTCAACTGGAAAAGGTTACCTGTAACACTTTGTTTCCAGAGGGCAGTGTCAACAAGACGACAGAAGGTATATATTACATAAATGACCTGTGAACGAACCATAATCTGTTTTATCACACAATATGAAACAGACATAAAACTGGACTGTTTCCTGGTTTAAACTAAGAAATATTTCAACCAATAAAATAAACTTCATCACATTCCTAAACTTTGTTGCTTCAATACATAAGCAGTTGGTTCCAAAATAAGCATGAACTGATGCAGTCTGCCAGTGTGAGCACCTCCCCTGTTTAGGGATGAGCTCATAACACACAATCATGTACGTGAACACCGCAACGTCGCCTTGTTGTAAGAAGTGCTGATCATGGAGGGCAATCCATTAATTTCATCCAGAAGCACTTTTGCCCCTGAGTGAAAGTTAAAGACATCTGATGGTTAATTGTGGTTTAAACTATTCTATGGTCAACACCTGATGCCAAAAAGTGGATCACTTCACAAATCTGACGTAGAACATTAAAAACAATTATGATAAAATCTAAAACAAATAAGTACAAGTAAAATTAAGTAAAAGCTTTTTTCAGTTCTTTTTCATCAATAAAATATCTTAATAAAAAAATTAAGTCCTAATTCAAGTGTGTGATTCAAGTGAATAAAATCAAAAATGTCTTGAATATTTATTGAACCTTTGTTATATTGTTATTGAAATAAATTATATCGCGATAATTATTGTTATTGTCCAGCCCTACTACTAGAACAGGGACTACCCAGCTTAACAGTTCCTGGCTTTTCCCAAGCGGAGTGCAGGTTTGGGTGGAGCAGGACCCAAACAGAAACTGAAATTTCATTATGGGTTTTCCCCCCCAACTGCATTTTTTTTTTAAACTGAGTTCAAAATAGGTTTGAGCTGTAGAGTTGGGTTAGTAATATGAAGCTGATTGTGTACTGAACTCTTAAACCACAGATTACTGACCGATAGCCACTGGGTTCTCCATTGTACAATCTGGGGATTTTTACAACCCTAAGAGACGGAGGAGGTGTTCAAAAGTATTACTGATCACAGTCATAACACAAAAAAGTATTTCCTGTACAATCTGACATAAACAAAGCACTGTGCACAATGATTATAACTAAGGCACTCTGTCTGAGGTCACACAATTGTGTTTAATATGTTAATCACTTAAAACATAGCAGAAGGTCAGTTAAATGGCCTGATGATGAGTGTGTGTGTGTGAATGTCTGAAAGAGGGATGAAAACTGAGTCAACAAGTTCCTGACAGACTAGATGCCAAGAGTAAGAGGAAAACAGTGAGAAAGACAGCGAGGACAGTGTGTAGAGAGGACTCCAAAGACAGACGGCGTTAGATGCGGAGAACACTGTCACAAATTCTTTACTTTAAAAATGCGTGGAATTGAAGTCTGACCGCAGAGAGCGCAGACTTGGCCAGGAGACGTGCTGCTGCTCCTGAATGTGAAGCTGATTAGCCCCAGCAGCCGTGATTTCTTCTGAAAAACAGGAAATCTGAACAGCTGGAATGTCAGAAAGCTGACGTGTGGACCTGCTGACTCCTTCTCAGAAACACAGTACAGAAAGGTCTGCTGCATCAGAGACTAAAAGACTGATCCCTCTGCAGTGGCTGCATCTGGACATACAAAAGATCCTGAGAAATTAATGAGTATGTTAACTTGCATTGGATTTAGCCTTGTGTATGCAGTAAACTGCCATCTAAGTGTAGAGGAAGGTTTAGAAACTGTGAGAGTTCAACTTTAAGACAGACTTCTAAATAACCCTGAACTCTCCGAAAACACAATACCTTCAGGATCATTTCACCAGAAAAGCAATTTTCCGACTTCCTCCCATCAACCCCTCTCAGCATCCTGTATGTGCACTCCGTCCTTAGTTTTGATTACTGCTTGAACAACCAGAGCTCTTCTTAGCGAGTCAGTATCATTTTAGTGTAGGGATCCATTAAAGACAGACTTAGATATTAGAGAGAAAGAGATGGTGGTTACTGAGCCAGAAATAACAGAAAGTGGATATTGTTAAATAAAAACCCAGCTTTAAATCTTACACTTCTCCACTGCGTTTACACCAAGTGGCATTTTAACTATCTGCCGTGCACGCACTTGAACGGTCTTCAGCTCTTCCACTTTAACTGACATTTCATCCACACCTTCTTGCAGTATTTGTATTTTGACTGCCAATTACAAATTCAATTTCAAATGTTTTAACTGAAAAAGTTGACCATCCAGCACATCTATATGTTCTTTATGTAATGTTGCCATTTCTTGTTAAAGTAAAGGAGTTTGAAATACTTTGCGCCCAATGTTGCTGAAACCTTCTGGCATAATGTGACCAATTTACAATTTCCTGCCCCCCCTCCCCTTTCTGAATAAAACCTAAAAACAAACAAAGTCACTGACCTCTTTCACTGCTAACAGCCTCTACAGAGGGGAAACTTCTATGTGAATATCTATAAACCCCATCAGACTGGTCCACGGGTGAGAGCGACACACCCATACTTAACCTACAGATAAGGGGCTCTAAGAGGGAGCAAACTACATATTTGTTATTCCCTGGGTGCAAGACCACAGCACAGTGGAGTGGGTCATTAATGTAAGAGTAAGGAACAGAGCATGTGTGTGGTCACAGCAAGCTAGTAAGTTTAATTTGATCTACAAATGCAAAAAAAGTTAAGACAGTATGCCCAAGAGTGCATCAGCAAAACACACGTTTCTCACCAAAAGCACTATGAGTATCGTTGAGGTCTAACAAATGCGTCAAGTGCATTTCATTCCTAATATGTGGAACATGCAAGACATTAATTTTTTTATATATATTTTAAATGCTGCAATTTGCCAACAGCTAGAAGTCTTTGCCGTCTACACTTCTTGGAACATTACCGCCACCAACAGGGTGGAACAGGGTGAAATCGAGGGCAGGTTGTGAATGGCACCACCCATGGGAATTGGGAACCGCTCCTAATTACATTGCTTTAGGGATGCTAGTGGTCAAAAACACCATAGGGTGTTTATTTCTTTTTCTATATCTACTGTTGAAAGAGTGTTTTATAATGTGCATTTTCCTGACAGTAAAATAATAATAATTAGAATGCATGACTTTGAAAGCCAATCTACATGTGATCAAGCAATTTCGTCTTCCACGATGTCTGTATTGTATAGTCAGTCTAGAAAAGACCAGAGGGAGAACAGCGAGTTTCATACAAATCCTGGCCGTCGTTCTGTAAACTGCTCACAGGTTCCACTGTGGTTCAGAGTATGTGTGACTCTTGAGGCCCATAACTGTACAGGATAACACCTGAGACAAGGCTGCCATGTTTGCCATCTCCAGCTAGACTAGACTATCGCGCAAGAAGTCCTGCAGCCTTAAGGGGACAGCTGAGTTATATGACCGGTCACTGACTCACACAGGAACTCTCCCTGCTGTCTAACTGCATGATTCAACTTGATAATAGGTTAATATATCAGTACTGTACAGTAACCCTTTACATGACCTTTAAGTCACAAATGTAGCATCTATGACCAATCTATACTGAGCTTGATAGATTTCAAATGTTCA
The DNA here is from genome assembly GCF_021292245.1 of Micropterus dolomieu. Lineage (NCBI taxonomy): Eukaryota > Metazoa > Chordata > Actinopteri > Centrarchiformes > Centrarchidae > Micropterus > Micropterus dolomieu. The sequence continues at coordinate 51,569,360 of NC_060150.1, read as the reverse complement.
GAAATGGACAAATCAGTTAGGCTGCTTTGAATGTGTGTATTACACTCTGATTTCCATTTATGAGTGCAAATTGACCCATTTGTAAAACTTGCCTTTACCAGAAAATGTCTCAAAACTCATGACCACCAAAAGAATTACGTTCTTTGATAAAGCTGCACAAGTGTTCTGCACAGTTGGTAAATCAAAGCCCTGCAGATATCCACAATGAAAACAATACTGAACACGAAGGCAGCTTAAAACGAAGCCACCAGGGAACAGCTGAGTTTTATGACAAAACTCCCTGGGGGTAAAGTACGGCCATATCCATTAAGAGTTTCACTGAGGCCATGCTTGAACTCCAGTTAGCAGCAGGGTTACCACTTGTTCTCTTCTTGCATCAGCGGGATTGTCAAACCACTATGAAACATTAGTCGTGAGCTCAAAATCTCCTTAGCCTCGTCAGTGCTCTCATACCTACTGTGTTTTAAATTTGACCTCACCTACTCTGACTGGGGTGGACTGCAGAGCCACTATAAAACCAAACAAACTCCAGCAAGCACTAAGTTTACTGTGCAGCATGAGAGCTCCATTCATGACTGATGAGGACAGAAAAGAGGACATTAAAGTCCGATTTTTGTTGAACCGGAAGCCAGCCTCTCTGTTCTCCCTGTGTTCTGGCAAAGCTCAATGGGCAACTGCTTGAGACAAAAATACAATAGATGACACTTATCGACATCAACACAAAGCTTTCTTATGCCTTAATGGATGGACCCACCACTCACTGGGTGTTGTAGGAATTTTGTCAGGAGTTTGTACAAGCGACAAGTCACGTCACCAGGGCTTCCAGCAGTCTGCTGATTGGTCCTGTATGTTATCTGACTGAGATGGATGAGATAGTTTTCCATTTTTTTAAATTACCGCCCAGGCTCTCCGGAAGCAGACTTACTTTGTGATGTTATGTGTTACAGTGTGCACTAAGGCACTAAAAGGTTCATGTACAAGTGTGGGATTTTTGTCACTGTGCAAAGGGCTGAAGGTCCTAAAGTCTGGCTGGTGCTCGTCCCCTGGTCAAAAGGCAGTTCAAAGGAAGAACTAAGGAGAGGGAAGGGGAAGAAAGATTTGCATCTCTTGCCTGGTTCATCAAATGTAAATATCTGCGTGCAACTGAAACCTTCAAAGAGGCAACATTCAAATGCATGGAAATCTGGAGCCCCACACACACACACACACACACACGAAAAGCAAAGTCATTGCAAATCTGGTACGGACAACATCTGCTCTCATATTCAGTTCAGAACTTGAATGAAAATGCTAACGCCACAGTAAATAAACTACTTTTTCACAAATATGTGAGGATAATGCTTAAAGGAATAATTCAAAATTTTGGCAATACACTTATTGCATTTTTGAGAATGGGAGGTTGACACCAGTCTCATTTCTGTTCATTACTGAACAAAATTGTAGCCAAGAGAAGATTAGCAAGCTTAACATAGATCTGTGTGTTCAATACATCCATAAAAACAAATTAAAAAATGACAATAAATGGTTTTAACTATTGTAACTAATGTTACTTTTTCTTGAAGACCATGCGCTGATTAGTAAGCTTTAACTGTGTTGGTAGGCAGATGTTTGAACAGAGCCAGTTGTTTCCCCTGCTTTAAGTCTTCTGATCTAAGCCAACAGCTTTCTGGATCTAGCTTCACATTTACCTTACAGACATGAGCAGGTTATTGATCTGGTCAACTCATTTGCAAGAAAGCAAATAAGCGCATTTCCCAAAATGTCAAACTGCTCTTGTAAAGTAAAAAAATAACAAAGTAAGCACAATGAAACACTTTTTACAGTCATTGATATTCAAGACATGTGAACATCCCCTTTTATTTTACAATGGCCAGAGGCAGCTGCAAAATCCTACAAAGACAGAACTGTTCTTGTGTGAACAAGAAACAAAAATACACGGTTACAATAACAGACTAAACTAGCAGGGAAGTGATAGGCAAAGTGTTGACTTAGAAACAACATTATCTCTTAGGAATTCTACAGTTTAATCAAACATCAAACAGTCAAAGCTCAACCCCAAAACTGCTCACGTTTCCTTTTGGGTCAAAATCTCTGATAAGGCAAATGTCAAAAAAACCTTAATCACCATGTGTTTTTGAGTTCATTATGGCTTTCTTAAGGTGTAGAATATGAAGTGTTAAAGAATAGTGTAAAACTGCTATTACTGCAAACCCTACTACGAACTCTAAAATGCAATATTCTGTAGAAAACATTACCTAAAATCTAAAAGACAAATCAAGTTTTTAAAAAAAAATCTAATAAAACTTGTTTACTACATACAGTATAACATAACTAAGCATCATGATTAATTAATTTAGTTCACAGGTTCTTAAAATTTGTGTCCACAAGAAAGAAGCCCGACGGTAACAACACTTCGGTGTGTACATACCATGAGGAGAAGAATGAGATCGTCTCTTGATGCAGTTTTAACATCATTGTGTAATCTCACTTGACAAATATATAGGCAATGAGATAACAATGTCTGTATTCAGTAGCAGCTAATCACATCTCTGAGTTGGGGTTAAAGATTCCTTTTAAGGATTTACTCTATCAGACTTAGTCTGTGTCTTTGAATACTAATGAGGGCATAGTGTTGATTATTACCTTTGGTACAAAGGTTGCACAAAAGCATGAGGGAGTGTCCAAACATCTTGTAAACACCAGTAAAACCAACATGACTGTAAAAGGAAAGGCTTGGTAACGAGGCCTAAATTGGCATTGATGACATCAGTAGCGCCACTGTGTTTTATAATGATATCAATAGTTGATATTGATATGGAATTACAGAAATGTTTCTAAAAGTAGCTGAAAATTGAAGCGTAAGCTGCATTTGCTTGCTGGCCTCAGACCAAATCTGCACCTACTGAACATTTTTAGCCACTTTTATACACTGTGTCGGAGTGGTGTAACGGATCATAGTTGGTCCGTATCACAGCAGGCATGAGGCCGCACTCCATTGTGGAAAACAAAAGCTTTAAAAATATAGTGTGTGTTTGCGTCACGCTACGAAATGGAATGCAAAGCTATATTTGTCTCCCTTTCATTCCTTTTTTGCTTATATGAAAAATGATCCGATCCGTGACTCAAAGCAGTGATACAATCTGAACCGTGAGTTTTGTGATCCGTTGCACCACAAGGCAAGTATGTGGTTTATGTGCTCTGCCATTTCTGTCATATTCCACCACAATAACTCCTGTCATTCACCCGTGGACCGCAAGATATAGGTGCCAACAATGGCTGCCAATAGAGCCACAGTCATATACATTTACATGACTTCAAAGGTCTTAACAGCTCTGTGTTTGCAGCAGGGCCCTATATCTAACTGGATTGTAAGTGTCTTTGTTTTTAACACTGCTACATTTTACGGTTTGGCTTGACACAACTGGAACATGAAACATTTAAGACCAATATAAAATCTAACCCAGGACCTACCAGCCTAAATAAGGCGAGAACGAAGCAAAAATAATGTTTCTAATATAAATTTATCACAAATTACATATAAACAGTCGAATTGATCTTCAGTGCAATGAATTGTGTTCACTGTTCTTCAATGTGTCAGACATAAATCTTGATACATGAAAAACAAAAGCTATATCATCTCATGCATTATTTTAATTAGAACTGACATGGGATCATAATTTTATTAATAAAAATAAATATTATCACCACAATTCCACTTGGTAAATCATAATATTGCTTCATTTCCCCAGTCCTACATTTTGCCCTTCCACCTTATCTATGGTACAGTGACTTTGAGGGACTAAATAGGAGTTTAGGAGTGAGACTATGAGTCAGACCTCTCTCTGCCTCAGTTCCAGCACTGACTACAGTAGCTCGGCTTGAATAACACATGCCATATGTTTGCATCTACTAAGATAAGCTTCAATTGGGGCATGTGAGCCCTGAAATCAAACCCATAATCCTCATCGCATTAACAACACACACTCTGTAGAGGTTTGGGGCTGGATTAGGCCTACAACTTAATAGCAGTAATTATTCATAGTCATTATCCCATACAGTATATCCACATTTAACATCAACCATGGGTTCCTTGAATTTAGCCAACCACTTCTTTGTATAAGCCTAACAGCAGTGTCTGCAGATACAAACAAATCAAAGTTACAATGGAAGTGTACTGACATTTGTGCCATTTATTTTTTCTTAAACTGTTAAAAGGAAGATTTATGGCCAGTGAGCTAGGCCAACTGTTGAATGCTTACATTTTACGAAATAAATGACATAATTGTTAATTCACGTCATTTTCCCTGCTGTAACAACAGCATACTGAACTGTGACACTAAAATTAAGGTACATATTGAAACAGGAATTTTATTTTATAGTCTTACTAGTGTGCCCAAATTTAAGACCCCACCTTATGGAGTGTAATTTGGACCTCCTTGAGGAGTCTAGGATTTTGGAGACTAATAAGCATTAGACCCCTGGACTGCTGCTGTCCAGCATGTTAGCATGGACAGAAACAAACACAGCAGATGGCTTGGCTTGAGAGACACCAAAATAATCTGTTGCTCATGGCAAAGATCACAGTCATTCTTCTACGTTAAGAGTTTAAAAATAGAAGATAAAATAGTGTAGTTTTAAACGTCCACATATCCAACACATCCAAGAGTTACAAAAAGTAAGAGGCCATAAGATCAGGCTTTTTCTCAGTCAAGCTTCAATTCATTACATTCCAAGGCCATGTCAAAGTGGTTTTCAAATGTGAAATCAATACTCAGTCATGTTCCAACAATTTATTGTTCGTGTTCTGAAACTGAACACAGCTCACTTTCAGACCATCAAGCCTGATCTAGAATTTGAGGGTTTGGGTGCACTCTTGAGGAGTGCGTCTTTTGATCAATTAATCAAGCTGACAAATACAAAGGTAACATCAAGTCACCTGATAATGAAGTATGCTACAGCTAAAGTGTTAGCAAACAGTTGCTTACTTTTATCTAGCAGGCACGGGATGTAATAAGCATTTGCTTTTGGAGTCCTGTTTCTGGTCACCTGATGAGCCAAGTCCAACCGTCACTCACACTTTTAGTTCTGTGTTGGTCTCCACCAACGCCTGAGAAGAATGTCAGGCTCTTTAGCTGCTAAATGTCAGATGGTCGCTGACTGTGACTGTTTTGTGCTGGCTGTAAAATTAAACCAGAACAAAAAGAGGCAAAAAAGCTCCATAACTGTTAGATATTACAGATTAATCTGATGCAATGGTAATGTCAAAAATGCAGGTTTAAGCCTATAAACCACAAGCCATATTATTTTACTTAAATATGGTATGTATCATAACATAAAATGATTTGTTGAAGACTTCACCTAAAGTTTCCTTCCAGGAGCCATTTCAAATCATCCAACACCTCAAATTTTGGTTCTCAAACCAACCGTTGGAAAACCCTGACATAGTGGGATTCAACTTGGCCTTTCTCATCTGACAGCAGACCCGGCTGGTCAGCCAGTAACAGTGACGCTCGGCTCCCTGGTGTATTTTTGTCTTTCTGCTTCCCCCCCCCGTGCTGATATGTGCAGTGACACCCCCTCATTCCAGGAGGTGACAGCTTGTGCAAATGCAAAAAAGAAATTCCATCCAAGTGTTATAATATTCAGTTCGGTTATGATTCACGAACACAAAGACGTCTCCGTCAAGACCCCACACATAGAAATCAAGACGATGAGACTGTGGTAACACTCAAACAAGACCTAGGAGACAAAGCTGAAGAACACACAGCGTCATTACTGTAATTTGGCTAGGGTATAGCCTACGTCACAAACTTTAAAATTTCTTTTCTAAAAATTTAGGAGTGCTGTGATTTAAAGATTATTTGCATGTGAACAATTACTGTCCAATGTTTTGAAGCATTGCAGGTTTGCCTTCAGATTTAGGGTCTCCGTTAGCCTCATCTGACCCTAAACCCTAGGGAAAACATCAAACATCAGCTATTTTCCACCTGTCACCCAGCATCAGGTTTTTTAATATCACAACTATATCTAAAATATGCTTTCTGATATGAATGGTCCAACAGAATGTATGCCTAGAGGCCCAACCATGTTTAAATCCAATATTTCTGCACACTGTATCACTCTCTTGTGTTTTACCACTAGTAGCACAATGGAGCAATGTTTTATTTAAGTGTCTGAATTCTGAGTGTATGAAGTAACCCCAAAAGTTCCACAATGGAACAGAAAAAAAGTGGTGCATGTACGCTACTTTCTGCTAATAATCCCACAATGAGCTGCATTTGTGAAATCTGGATTTACTGCTTACTGCAATTAAATAAGGTTTAAGTAATTTCAAACACAGCTATAGATTAAAATATGCATGATACTGAATGTTTTAAAATTGGTTTTGCAAATGTTTTATAAAAAAGGAAATGCATTAAACACGTTAGTTAGACCTCAAGGATGCAGACAATGCGTCTCGTCTCTCACCCACACTGAGCCTGCTTGAGGTTTCCGCCAGTTAAAAAGAACATTTGTCTTTGCCACCGTCACCAAATGCTTGCTCACGGTGGGAACTGTCTCTGTAAAAAATATTACAAAGAGTACGGTCTAGACCTGCTCTATATGAAAAGTGCAATGAGATAACTTCTGTTATGAATTGGCACATATAAATAAAATTTAACTGAATTGTGTTTTTTGAGTCGCTGTAATTGTAAATCTAACTTGTGTTTGTTTACAAGAAAACCCCACAGGGCACCTTTAAGTCAGCTGCTATGGTCGGCACAGTCTGTGGAATTTGCATTTAAAAATTGGTCTTGCCCTGGGAATACATTTTATCTCTGCGGGCAGACATCTCTGGGATCTGAAAAATACATTTGAAGATACAAGCTGCTGCTGGAGTACCGGTGAAGGTCTGCGTTCTGTGAACGTATTATGGATTAACGTACAGGCTGCTGAGGTTAAAAATGGGGCCAGGGTTCATATTGATGACACAAACCTCCCATAATCAGTTTTCTGATGTTTCACAATGTCTGGATAAATCACATGCAAAAAGCACAACAAGCAAGAGATCTTATGTAAGATCTTACATAAAAACACTCTTTACTTTTTTAAGTTTTAAAAGTGAGCACATGGTTTAGTCAGCAGTAATGGTGTGGAAACAGCAGCAACAAGGTAACACAAGCCTTTTTTCTGCAATTATCCCTGCTTAAAAGCACTATTTAACAAGGATTTGTCCAAGTCCTGGACCTCTGACCTGTTAGCCCTTCATGCTGACCAAGCTGCTTCTAACAAACACTCACATTTAGCAAGCTACTTGCAACAATTGCGCTTCCTAATGCTTATTTACCTCAAATCCATAACCCCATGTATATGAGTGGAGTAAAACACCAGAGGATGTGGGGTTATGTCCAAGTTTGGAGTCAGATCCAGCTCTAATAAAGACTTACCCACTATATTACTCAAGTGCGAATTGAGTGAAAGTTTATCTGACTACTGAAACATCAGTCCATAACAACTGAGGGTTGGAAGATGAGACGAACCTTCTCGCCTGACTGGATTTCAAGTTTTGGAGGAGGTAAAAATACCTGCTACTCTTAGGACTCACCTGGAAGATGTGAAGAGGGACACGCTTGTATAAAACTATTAGTTCACAGGCACCACTCTGAAACTTCTGAGGGAAAATTCCTGACAAGCGATTATCCTGCTAAATTCAGAGGACTAATTTGCCTGCCCACTGAAACTGACAAACAACTTCATGTCCTCTCTGATGTCCCTCCCTGCAGGTTGTTTAAGGGGGACGTCTGCTCAAGCTACTAGTGTGCATTGTGGGATGAGATTATTAACGACCCCTCTCCTTTTATACCCTTCCAGAGGTGGATGGATGGACAGATAGATCACACATATAAAAAATGCGGGTAAAACCAACCTTATTTCACACGTCCCTTTTATCTGTAAACTACAGTTTTTTTGATAGCCAAGTATTTATATCCATATTACACTTAGTAACTACTCATTACATTGACTGCATTAAGTTGCAGCAAGTTCATACCTGTCCTTTGCCTAATTTCCATCATAAAACATTTGTTCGGGGCCTGCACACTCACCTGTTGCACCTCCACCATCACAGCCAAAGAGAAATAATTCTAAACAGCAGCAAAGTCCCATAACAGTTAGCTTCAACAAGCATTACACACAGACAAAAAAAACAATGCTTTCCCTGGCAGTGTGAGCTGAATGTCAGATTTGAACCATTTCAAAATAACATTCCTGATAACTTAAGTGCTCAGTCGTGCACTCAGAGAGGAAAGTGCGGCTGGCAGCTACTTACACCGGAGAGCCCATGAAACAGCAGTCCCGCTGGAGTCGTCCGGGTTTTATCCGCAAAATGTCTGAAGTTAAAGTCCCAAACTATCCTCACAGGTCGGTTAACACATTAATGTCGGCGACGCGGTTCTCTCCAGCGAGCTGTTCCTCACATGATAGCCGCCGTGTGTCTGCCAACCCCCGTGTTGTAGACTGGCGTCAAGTCCGACTACAGGACAAAGAGTGGACTTCCGGTTAATATTTTTCTAGAATAAACTCTCATTAATGACTTTTAAACAGTCCATGTTGTGTGTTACCGACTGGTGGAGCTGTAAAAGTTTAATTTACTATGGATTTTGTTATGTGTAGGTATGTGTGTATGCATGTGCGTTTGTGTATATGTATTTATGTATTGTTGTGAGATTTTGACTTTGAGTCTGTAATAACGTTTTTGATTGACTGATTGATTGTAAAGTGGAAGGAATATTTCATATTTTACATTCTAGTAACAGTCTATGGTCCATGTTTTACACTGTATTAGCTGCCTATATGAAATTCAAATTTGGTGCATTGGTGCCTGTGAAATAATTTACTAAATTACTAAAATATGTTTCCTTATTATTAATTTGGTACACCATGTGTAAATAAAGTTCTTCCAAATAGCTCAATACAACTATGATCTAATAAAATCTTCTGTTTGATGGCAACAGTCAAACCACAGACTGTGTCAAACCTGTAAATTGGGTGTAGTTTTTAAAACCTACTTTTATTTCGAAAGTAAATTGGCCCCATGTCCGGCACTGCTTGGTCTGTCTGCGGCTCACTTGACACCGCTAGTGGAGAATTTAAAAAAGGTGCGCTTCCCAGCGCCCCTAAAAAGACATCCAATATGATCCCCTCTTTAAACTTGGGTAATTGAGTTAGTGAAAACTTCCACTGTGGATTTTTCTGTCAGCATTTATGCCACAAAGGATAATGCCAGCAAAGCAGACACACAATGTGTCAATATCATATTTCTACCAGGACTTTTATTATTTTACAGTCCCTGCTGATAAAGCACACTCCAAGTACACATCTTCAAAATTGTTACAAAGCTAGTATGTATTTATGGAATCAGGACTATACAAATAAATAAATACACAGTTGCTTGATTTTTTTATTGGATCTGTAAACAACATGTGGTGATCACAGTAGATTTTCTTTTTTAGCAATCCAGTAGATCAATGGACCTAGTCCCTCCCAGCTCAGGGGAAGCTCTTCCTTGGCTGACCTCTGACCTTCCTGTGGAAGAGAACCAGAGAAAAGACACCTTTCCAACACACACACACACACACACACACACACACACACACACATTAATATTGTGTCACTTTATTGTTAATTAACTATTTAATTGATGTGGTTTCCAGTTTGTTGAACCTCAGACAATGTTTAATAATGTTCCCTACTGAATGCTTTAGAGACTTTATCCTCCTGTATGGCAGGCTGTTCTTATGGTAAATAGCCCCACTAGGACTTAGTGTGTGTTGTGCTCAACAGTCTCTTTAAGGGAACCTCATCATACTTTTTAATCTGCTAAAATACATAATTTGAATGAAATATATTAAACTATGTGTTGTTTTGTTCAGTTGTCTAAGAGTGTTGTGGCATGGAAAATGAAACATCATCAGCACAAAGCATGGCACAGCAAAAAGCAGGAAAGCACAGGCCGGAACATGTAATAAATAAACAGTAACACTTTCTAATGCATCCTTTCACTTAAAAATGCCCCTTTCCCTGCTACCACCCTCTAACACACACTTGTTACCACACTAGCTGCAGGGAGGCCGAACCTTTGACTGCTCTGCTGCAGCTGTGTTCTGGCAAAAACTGCACTCTGTGTCTCACTTATACGGAGAGAGAGGAGAGAAAGACCCACCGCATGCCTGACACATAGTATGTGAGCAACGTGTCCGTGGTTGCTCATAAAATTACATATGCAGCGCATATATATATATATATATATATATATATATATATGTATTTTGTCATTTAGGTTTTTATTCACTTTAACATATCAACTTCATACAAAAATACCGATGATTGATACACATGTGATAACAAAAAAAAACACCCAACTTAAAAAGCAGCCACAAGAAACCGGCTCCCCAATAATTCTTACAGATACGTATGCACTCACACTCAAAAAATACATTCACATATATACATACATACACTTATTGCCCTTTCCACTAGTACTCCGTACTCTCTCTAATGTGTTGCACCAATAATGTAAGCCGGAAAACTATTTATGCTGGCAATCATTTTTTTCAAAGGCAGCAGTCTTTGCCATGAGTTTAAGCCACTCTGTAAACTCCGGCCTATGTGGGCTCAACCACTTGCTCAGAAAAAGCCTTGCCGTCATAATAAAACCTGTTACTGTCAGTCCAAGTTTACTAAGGCCTAATGGCATAAGAGAGTTGTCCCCTAACAGACATAGCTGTGTTGAGGTTTTTCAGTGCCACCTTCCAAAAAGGCACCATGGGACAGTGAGAAATGTGCCAAATTCTTTGTTTTCCAACATTTATTGTCCTGGGTTAAGCTGATTTGAAACAGTGAAACTGCAGCACATGTTATACTTTGTACTAAACAGTGTAATTTTCAGTACAAAATGTACTACTGTACCTTTTCTCTGTTTGAAGTTCAGAATGGGGTCCACTCAGATCATAGGAAACACCCAGTGTTTGCATGCATGTATGCAGTGTGCATGCATGTACGTACACATACAAAGCACTCTTCTTTTCTTAATTTTTTCCTCTGCTTTTGCTTATTTCATTCTCATTTTTCAGTTCTGAATGTTTCCCTGAAATGTTATGTCCTGCCCTGCCCTCTGGTGGTGGAGGACTGCTACAACATCATAAAGGAGTATAAAGTCTTCTTTATCCAAAGACATACTGTATTAGTGACAGTAAGGTCTGACTGATGTGTAATTAAGTAAATCAATGTAGTGTAATGTAGTGTATTTACTTTATATTAATGTTTGCATTTGTGTTTATCCAGTTGCCAATAAAGTTACACATGTATGAATCTCTTATTTTGACTGGGTGTTGGGGCTTCTTATTCAAGGCTGGATCACCAACTTGGCAGAGTGTGCAGATGTTCGCAGGCACAGATCTACAAAGGCCCCCAAAGCTTGTCCAAGTACAATATCCACTGATATGATAAGTTCCTAACGGTGGGTTGTGCTGTTTTCTTCTCTGATAGGCATTTTTGACAGCAGACATTTTGACTTGTCATAAGTATGAACAGCACATGTGTTACTAATAACATTAAAAATGGCTCTGTACACCAGTGTGACAGTGATGCAACATGCACAACACAAGGACCCTGAAACTGAAGCAACTAAATGGATTTTAGCCACCCTACCTTTCCTTTTTTTAAACCTGTGGGGACATGACAAAATGTCTTGAAAACAGGCTTAGCTTTAGGCCCTGTATTACTAAAAAACCTTCATTATCTTGCGCTCACATAGCGATGTATACTGTAATATTCCAGCACAGGAGTATCATGCACAGGTTCATGGAGGCCCAGCAGCTCAATTGTGTCCTTGAGCCCCCAAGCAGTTAAATAGGTCCATGTTTACATACATGGTTTTTGTATTTTTGGCTCGTTCAAAGGGGTTTAACCTTTAAAAACTCCTTAAATGCTACAAATACTACATCAAAAATATGTTAGGCTTACAATCCACGAATTTAGCCATTCTTTATTTCTTTAAAATCCCATTAAAATCCTCCAATTGCTGAAAATAAAAAAATATAAAGAAACTAAATAATTCTGCCATGAAGGAATGATGTATTTGAAAAACCTGTATAATTCATGTCTGAGACTGTAAACCGATCAAAAAGAGTTGTTACTGTTATGATAATGTTTTTTCCTTGTCTGACTGTAATGCTGAAATGATTACATCCCAGAGTCATTTCCTGGATCATCCACTGACCTCAGGCCAGCCTCTAACTGGAACTCAGCTGACTTTGTCAATAGAATCTCTGTGACATGTCTCATTATACTGTCATTAGAACTTCTGCAACATTCCACATAGGCATTAGAACATTTATTAGGAACAATTCAGTAAGAGAGATAAAGAGGCGTTTCCGTTCTACGTTTCCAAGATGATGCACACGCGACATAAAAAACCACCACTTGTGAAACTCCAGCCAAGAAGAGAAAACATTCCCAGACCAACGTTACAACACAAAAAGGTTGGTTCAACTGGTCCAAAAACAGTTGACGTTATGACGTTACTGTGTGAATAATGTGAATTCTAATGAGGATTTATTGTATTCAAGTGCAGCAAATCGTCATTTGAGACAAGTCGTAACTTGTGATTGTTATTTTTCTCGTTTTCATTTTGGTCATCTGTTACATTATATTAAACACAGACTGTACACCTAACATCTAACACACACCATTGATTTATTGCTAGAATCAGTCATTGTCAACCGTCCATTGGTACTAGTTTTCCAATCATTAGAGCAACTCAAAATTACCAGCTATTTTCTCAGCGTGGAAAAGAGCACCAAAACTAAATCACTATTATTCCCTGTTGACAACCCACTGACACAAATAATACATCATTAGCTAATAGCTACCATCCTCTGTCATTGAATAAAAGGTGACCTGTACATGCGTTGCATAGACTTTGCAATATGAATGGCACATTAAAGTAACATGACAAGCAGATACTGTATTCTTTATTGCAAAAGATGAAAAAAACTAAATGAGGCCTAACAAAAGGTCGGCCCTCCAGAACTTATTAAACTAAGTCTTGCATTACTTGTAACACAAAACCAGTATTTTTATTAAGATCTTTGGTGCATCGGGATGGAAAGAACAGACAGGGTTTGTCTTGAGAGGAAACTGCTCTTGGATATTCATAAATCCTGGTCATCAGGGGGCCCCATTGAGGAGTTTGACTCCACAGGCTTTGTGTAGGCTTTGTGTCATGTTTTCTGTTGCTCATTTTTATGCAATGCAGAGGTTTGTTAGTAGCTGTACTTATTATTACTTATTTTTTTATCCAATGGTTCAACAATGGCTGGAATTATTTGTTGTAATTTGATAATCTTGATCCTCCAGGACCACTGGTGGAATGTAACTATGTACAAAAAATTTTTGTACTTTTAATTAAGTAAAGGATCTGAATACTTCTTCCTCCACTATTGGGGACCGAGTCAATGTATAAACCTTTAAGTCACAGTAAAACAAAACACTGCCATTGCCTTTGTTTTGGTTTTAGAGTAACTTGACTATTAATGTTTCCCCCTGTAAGTCACTTTTAATGGTTATGCTGCACTAAGATGTCTGTTACAAAAGGAGAAATATTTGTAATCGATGTAATTTAGCTTGTCTGTTGGTGAGGATTTAGATTTTTTTTTGCACCAAGCGGCACCTCTGTGCTGCCTTACTTTGTGATTACATCCAATAAAACCAGTGCATATGCAACCAAAGCATTAAATAATAAAAATAATAATAATAATAATTTTAATTATTATTATATTCTAACCCAACTGTTCAATCCAGATTCTTTTAGGTGCTCGGTGTCCCTCCTACAGAGCTGCTGGTGGAAGCACCCAAAAGAAACAACTTCTTTGGTGAGCAAAACCATTTAAGAATTTAAACCTTTTCTTGGCTGCCTTTACATACAGTACAGACAGTATCTTGTAACTTGCTTATGAATCTTTTATGGTTATGCAGATTCTGATGGCACCCACTGAAAATAATAGACATATTGGGCTACAGCACCACTCTGGCCATACACCTGAATTCTAAGAACGTTTATTTTGTGGATTTCATTGAGTGCTGCCTTGAGTAAGTGCACTGCTGCTGAGAGCGAATGATTGTATATATGTTAAGTATAACATTTGTAAGTACAGCACTCAATAAGCATAAATCTGTAAATGGTCAGGATACATTTGTTTGTGTATCACTCTCTTCATTTCGTGCATCTATCTTGTTACTTAGATATGATCCAATAAAGCGCCCTGCAGCATCCATGGATTCAAAAGATGGTGAAGACCAAACCCGTGTCGAGTGCTGAAAGAATTAGATCAGGTAAGACCACAAGCTTTTGGGATAGTATTATCAGTCTGTTCACCACTGTTGTCCAGACTGAAATAACTCAACAATAATAGGATGGTTGCCATGAAACTTTGTCACTTATGGTCCCGGCGGCGTGGTGGTGCATTGGTTAGAACTGTCAGTAGTTAGCACTGTTACCTCACAGCAAGAAGGTCGTGGATTCGAACCCCGGTCGTCCCAGCCTTTCATGTTCTCCCCATGTCTGCGTAGGTTCTCTCCGGGTGCTCCGGCTTCCTCCCGCTATTCAAAGACATGCAGAGTAGGTTAATTGGTGGCTCTAAAGTGTGCATGGTTGTTTGTCTATGTGAGGCCCTGTGATGGACTGGTGACCTGTCCAGGGTGTACCCCGCCTTTCGCCCCTGTATGCAGGATAAGCGGTTGACGATGGATTGATGGACTCATGGTCCCCAGAGGATGAATCATAATGACCTTGGTGATCTTCTCTGACTATTTACTCAAGGTTGATATTTGTTTTTTAGTGAAATGTCTCAACAACTCTAGAATGTACAGTATTTCAATAAAATCATGGGCGTAAATTTCATCTAACAGTTGGGGTGGGACAATAAACATAAAATTCTCAAGAGCAATTTTTGAAGGGAATGCAAATAATACAGCCTAAATGTTACTTGTGTAGGATATGTGTATGCAGAGGAAAGTCTTACCACTGTTATAAGTGTATCATAACACATAGCTGTAATTAAACCTCTTCTGAAAAAGCCCAAACTTGATCCGGATGTTTTATCAAACTATAGACCTATATCTAACCTTCTATTTCTCTCTAAGGTTCTGGAGAAAGCAGTTGCTAAACAGCTGTGTGACTGTCTACAGAGCAATAGTTTATTTGAGGATTTTCAGTCAGGATTTAGAGCTCATCATAGCACAGAGACAGCACTGGTGAAAATTACTAATGACCTCCTTATTGCATCAGACAAAGGACTTGTCTCTGTACTGGTTTTATTAGATCTTAGTGCTGCATGTGATACCATTGACCATCAGATCCTATTGCAGAGACTGGAATATTTCATTGGCATTAAAGGAACCGCTCTAAGCTGGTTTAAGTCCTATTTATCAGATCGATTTCAGTTTGTACATGTTAACGATGAGTCCTCCATGCACGCCAAAGTTACTCATGGAGTTCCTCAAGGATCTGTCCTTGGACCAATCCTCTTCACTTTATATATGCTTCCTTTAGGCAATATTATCAGGAAACATTCCATAAGCTTTCATTGTTATGCAGATGATACTCAGTTATATCTATCGATCAAGCCAG
>NC_060150.1:51527663-51553590 GCF_021292245.1 Micropterus dolomieu | reverse complement strand
TTAAGACTCTTCAGCTGATCCAGAATGCTGCAGCACGTGTTCTGACAGGAACCAGGAAAAGAGATCATATTTCTCCTGTCTTAGCTTCTCTGCATTGGCTTCCAGTAAAATCCAGAATAGAATTTAAAATCATTCTTCTTACCTACAAAGCTCTTAATGGTCAGGCACCATCTTATCTTAAAGAGCTCATAGTACCTTTCTACCCCACCAGAGCACTGCGCTCCCAGAATGCAGGGTTACTTGTGGTTCCTAGAGTCTCCAAAAGTAGACTAGGAGCCAGAGCGTTCAGCTATCAAGCTCCTCTCCTGTGGAACCAGGTTCCAGTTTGGGTTCAGGAGGCAGACACCATCTCCACATTTAAGAGTAGGCTTAAGACTTTCCTCTTTGATAAAGCTTATAGTTAGGGCTGGCTCAGGTGAGTCCTGAACCATCCCTTAGTTATGCTGCTATAGGCCTAGACTGCCGGGGGACTTCCCATGATGCACTTTCTCTCCCTCTCTATGCAACGTCATCCCATTAATGCATGTTACTAACTCGACTTCTCCCCTTTCTGGTAGTCTTGTGCTTTCTCGTCCCTCTCCTCTCTCCTGCAATCACTTCCTGCAGGTGTTTCTGGCTCTGGAGCTGTGGAGTCTGGATCTGTGGTTGCGAGTCACCTGCTGCCCCCGTGTTCCTGCTCGAAACCCTCAGCTGCAACGACTATTGTTATTATTGTTATTATAATCATTAACACTATTGTAAATATCTGTACCATTATTCATTTAGTCTATAGCAACATCACCTTTACTGTCTGTACCTCTGTGTGTATATTGTGTAGGCTGCCTCCCTCTCCCTCTTTCTCTCTTCCATCCCTCTCCCTCTCGCTCTCTCGCTCTCTCTCTGTCTCTACCCCCTTCACCCCCAACCGGTCGAGGCAGATGGCCGCCCACCCTGAGCCATGGTTCTGCTCAAGGTTTCTGCCTCTTAAAAGGAAGTTTCTCCTTGCCTCTGTCGCCTAGTGCTGCTCTTGGTGGGAACTGTTGGGCTTCTGTAAATAGCATCATAGAGTACGGTCTAGACCTGCTCTTTTATGAAAAGCGCTGTTAAATAACTGTTGTTGTGATTTGGCGCTAGATAAATAAAATTGAATTGAATAGATTATTTATTAAAGCGATCAAAAAAATTAATGCACGTTTGTTGTGATGACGACCAGAAGGTCACTTTTATTTTTTAGTCGACATGTCGCAAACACAACAAGAGCTCAACAACAAAACACATGATGTCAGAGAGACTCCACAGCTGTACAAATAACTTACAAAACCTTCGTCTGTTAGAAATATAGACTTTAAGATTTTTTTCTCAGTATTGTTACATAAATGTCAACATATTGTAGTATTTAATGATCGGTCAAGTCTTAAAGTCTGGATTGTCATTATTTCTTCAGATTTTTCCTTTTTGATTACTTGTCAGACTTTTAAGTTATATGTAAAACAACAAAGCTCAAATATTTGTATTTATTTAAAAATAAGTCAAATTAAAACTCAACCCAACATTAAATCACTTTTAAATACGTGTATATTTTGAGGTGAACATCAAAACAACACAGGTTATTGGTATTTACAGGATATTGATTCAGGTAAATCAACAAACCGTGCGTATATGTATTTAGTTTTACAAGCTTCGACAGTTGAGGTTTTGTCTCACATTCAAAAACCTAAAAAAGACAAATGACTCAAGGAGTTTTTCCAGGATTATTTGGGGAAATTAAATGAAATTGCAGATTGTCCTCCTCAAATGTACAAGTTGTTCACAAGCTGGACCTTTTACTAAGCTGTCAGATTGTCTCACCAGGGCTCCTTTACAAAATGCATCAAATAAGTGAAATGTTGAGTCTTTGCAGGACACCACAGTCCAAAATGATGATTTGGCTTCAATCTGTCAATTTTCAGAATTTTTTCCCTAACTATTATTACCACACTTTAGTAAAATGTACAAATCAATCTTTAATAATATATATAAACACTATTATTTGTCTCTTTTATACAAAGTCCGTTAACCGTTAACTGTTTCTTAAGTCTTACAGAGAGACATTTACAGAGGTTTTTTTAAAAATATCTTTTATCATTCTTATTTTACGTGGCATTTTATATGTAAATATGTGGATTAAAGGGTCCATATGAGTGATATAGTTTTGAATAAATCAATTAAGGAACCATTTTTTGATAAACCGTAAAGTAAATGTCTGGCCATTTGATATAATATAATCACAATAAAACCAAAAATATCCATCAGACTTGATGAAAATGGAATTATGTGATATGCAAATCAGTGTCTATTTAATTAGGAAATGTCTAATGTGCATATTAAAAAAAAGATATATATACGTTCAGCTTTCAGTTTCATTGCAAAATTGGTAAAGTTGGGTCTCACGTTAGGTGAGAATAATTATTCCAAATAAAATGAAGAACGGTGCCAGATTCATTAGACTGCTGGAGTTAATCCTGTGTGGAAAAACTCCCCAAATAACCAAGAAACATTCTCTAAAACATTCATCACATCGTCTACATGCTGTGGATCTAAGAAACACAGCCTCTCTGAAGCAGGGCTCCTATACAGGTCGTCTGGATGAACGTGATTGATTAAAAACCTCTAGATGAGCCTGTTAAACTAGAATGTCACTAAACATTTTGGGTATTTTGCTTCTCATGGGTCGATTCTGCCTCTTCAGTCATGCCAGCAAAACACATCGGTTCATCCAGTGCGCTAAGATGAATTGTGTTGTTTCAGATGAAGCTTTATTAATGAATGAAGGAAACATACGTTGTGTTCTGCTGTAGATTGCAGAGCGTGGCTGGTGTTTAAAGGAGAGCGTGGTTCAGTTTGTCTTAGGTCATTCAGCTGCTTTATTCTCTACAGTACAACTACATATTTAACGCCAGCCAGTTATGCTGTTAGATTAGACCTGCTGTCCTTCAGAATAATATATCCGCCCCCTGAGTGCAGGTATCGGCCGATTACCTCAAAATGCCAGATATCGACCTGATTAATCGGTCCATCACTATTTCAGACCTTCATGTTCCCCTCAGGATGAACTGTAACAACTTTGATCCTCTGCCTTTTCACCTAGCGCCACCATCTGGTCAACATGTTAATAGGTGCGTTCGAGATGACTGCGGCTGACTTTCGCCGACTTCATAGTCTAACGTGAGCTGCAAGTGACTGCAGGGGCGGGGAATAAACAGCGCCGTCAAGTCAGACACATTCTACCTGCGTGAGCCTACTGTGAGCTGAGATCAATGACTGATCAGGCAAAAGGAGGTTCCAACTTTGCGCAGCCAATGAAAAGCAACTGTGGCTGCCGGCCTGCAGCCACTTTGCTCCTGTGAGGTTTTAATGTCATGTGACATGGTGATGTTTTACAGCGAAAGTCAGACACGCTAAGACAGCGCTGCAAAGTCAAATGCACCTAATAGTAGTTCCCATCAGCCTCAGCTGTACTTTGAGTTTACTGCTAACTAGCAAACATTAGCATGCTAACGTGGCTGCAGACTCTTTATTCTTGCACATATGTTTGTGTTTTTTTGTGTATTATGACGTGTGATCATATACAGTCGAAACATTTTAGTGATCGCAGTCTGCACATGAATATAAAGGAATGAGCAGACAGTTTAGCTATTTACAGAAATTTCTCAACTGTTTCACAGTAAAGCTGCTTCAAATGCTGCTTTTAAATTACTGTGCTGTGTATAACTCAAACACACTATCCAGTGCAGTATTTAAAATATATCTTACCATAGGTCGAAACAGTATTGTGCTGTTTACAAAGATGGTAATGTCAGTAGTGCAAAGGTTTCAGTGCATTTCTAACTTTTTTAACGGTCTGAAAATAAACTGGAGGCTTTCAATTGGCAGCAGAGTTTGAAGACAAAAATATTAAATATCCTGATTTGCATATATGTGTCAATCAACTATACAGCAGCAATATGTGTCGTATTATAATTACACAATATTCTGTGTAAATACTAATAACCTGACATGTTAGGCCTCCAGTGTCAATATGAGGAACGCTTGAGGCTACATCCACAGTAATACATTTTGGTTTTTTTAAACGATCTCCACCACACCAGCGTTTTAGCTGCGTATCGGAACTGACAGTTTACATTAAAACGACTGAAAACGCACATCTAGTGGCCGTTCACTTACACTGAGCATGTGCGTGTCTGTGTAAATAGGAAGCAGATTGTCCGCAGCTGCAGGAGATTCGGCTAAATAAGAAAGTTCTACTAGACGTGAACGAAGAACAGCAATGGTGAAGAACCACAACAGAGATTTCTCTGCATGGACCCACAACGAGGTGGAACTGCGTAATTCATTCTCTGCATTTAACTTCAATTCAATTCAATATTATTTATATA
The DNA here is from genome assembly GCF_021292245.1 of Micropterus dolomieu. Taxonomy (NCBI): domain Eukaryota; kingdom Metazoa; phylum Chordata; class Actinopteri; order Centrarchiformes; family Centrarchidae; genus Micropterus; species Micropterus dolomieu. Next base: position 51,549,196 of record NC_060150.1, on the reverse strand, counting down.
GCGGCAAATCACAACAACAGTTATCTCACAGCGCTTTTCATAAAAGAGCAGGTCTAGACCGTACTCTATGATGCTATTTACAGAAGCCCAACAGAGACCAGGAAAAACTTCCTTAACCCATCCCTCAAGGGAGGGACTCCATATCTTTAGCAGTGTCTGGAGAACCTAACATGTTTTTGGTGGTGGGGGAAACCGGGCCACATTCCTATACACTGGACCACCGTGCCACCCACTCTGTCAGTAGCAGCTTGTTTCTGCTTGCTCATAAGAGCCAATCAGGAAGCCAAACGTGAGCGTCTGCGTCATCGTTTTCACCTGCCCGCACTCACGCGCTACCCTGGAGTTTAAAACCCAAATGGGGTCAGCAGCGATTTAGGTGTTCAGATTCGCCGTTTTAGTCCTGATGTGAGGCAGAAACGTAGCAGATTGTCTGAGTTTTAAAATGAAAACGAAGTCATGTGGATGGAGCCTGAAGCTTATCTTCTGTAACCCTATGTTCACTTTCATGCTACCCCTCCTTTCAAACGTAGTCTCCCACCCTTACGTCTTCCCTTTTGCTGTTACATGACCAGAGGATTTTGTTATTTACGTCTTGTCAGAATTAACAGAGGTCGCCTCCAAAGATATCCTTGTCTGGCCCTCTATATCATAACACAACGCTGAAAGCCACATATTACAAATGAAAAGTGTAAGCAGCACTTGATTACAGGTTTACACGGTATTTCGAGTAAAGATCCTGATCCTCATGCAACAAAAACAAAAATTAACCTTAATGGGTCTGAGAGTAATTACTGTAGTACTGTAGTTTGTACTGGAGCGGCCTGAGGCGGCGCTACATTATCAAAATCCTGTGTTGTGACTGAAGAAGGCGCGTAGGAACCCTGTTTAACATTCTGGTATTTCATCTAAATGAGTCTACGAAATATCAGTGATGATAAAAAACACAATAACTGATTGGTGTCAAAGTGCAGAGTGATGCTGTACAGTGAAGAGAGAGGGATTATGGGTAAGGGTGGAGCTCTCCGGCAGCGGTGGTGGTCAGGCGCTGTTGGTCGCTGTTGGTGTGCACGGTGAAGCTGCTGTGGCGGCTGCCCCAGTCGTAGCAGTCGGAGGAAAGACTGTCAGAGAGATGAGAAACTGTCAGTCAGCTGGTTTCATAATTACTCATGTTGTTGATAAACATATGGTCAAGTGGTGGAAAGGTACTAGTACTTTACTTGAGTATTTGCTTTTTCTGATACTTTATACTGTCATCTTAGAGGTAAATATTGTACTTTTTACAGTTGAAGCTGCTAGTAACTTTGCAGATTCAGATTAATAATACAAAATATAATAAACAAATAACTCATGATGTAATATTATTGATCAATTAATTAATCCAGGAAACCTCCTGGTTTTCCGTCTTATGTCATCCAGCTGCTCAGCCTAAACTTTTCGGTTACTGATGTACAGATAGCTTTACTTGTTAGCAGGAACTTGAGCTGCTAACTACTGCTAACAGTGGCTGCTGCTAGCTAGTTAGCCATGCAGCTAGCCATCCTATTAGCTGATACTGCACGGACTGGAAGCTTGGTGCTCCGGGGATGTGTTGGTGTTTAAGCCCAATTTATATCGAATCTATGCCGTAGTAACTTGAAGAAATGTGTTGCACATTGGGTTTCTAGCTGAAGTTAATTTGCAACCCCTGTCCTTGGTTAGGCTACACAATTACCAAGAAAACAAAAACAAACAAATAACAAAAATGCAGCAGTCAGGAGAAAAAATAGGCACATCATAAATATGTATACATCTATATCTGTGTGTGTCTATTTTCCTTCAAATTATCTACTTGAAGGTAATTTTACTGGCGGCCAAACAATCGGCTGTAAAACAGTGGCTCAGTTTTTTTGAGCATCACAAGCCACGTAAAAGGTCAGAATTCAGAAAATCAGAATTTTAACATAACATTTATAAGGTCTAGAAGAGCCGTATGATTATTATTTTACCCCCATTCAGCTTGCGCTGTAGGCTATGGCTTAGACTCGATGCCACTATAAAACAGGCTTTACCCCTCTAACGTTCGTAGAGGAGCTTTGGACTGCTGGTTCAGGCAGAGCTAGCTGATAATAATAGCTTTGGTTAGCAGCAGCTAGCTGTCACTGTAGCGTTAGCAACAAGCTATCTGTCCATGACATCATGAAGGGTGGCAAATTCAAACAGCATGTTCACACACATTTACTGAAAGAGTGAACAGGGAAAAAAAGTTTTTTTCTCATAGTTTGGGGTCTTTAGACACACCAGGGACACATCTACAGGTTAAAAAGACATAAAAAAGCATTTTGTATAATATGGAACCTTTAATATAAACCTTTATTGATCTCCGGGTGGGACTGTCACATGCTAGTAGTCTGTTAAATAACTGAAATTAGCTCCATCTTTAGCAGTTGCAAGACTGAGGTGCTTAAACCAGTCTCATGTCTGTCCGTTAAGCATAAAGCTACATTCAGCTGCCTGGATGTACATGTTAATTCATTGTTGATATGTTCGTACCTTGCTGATGCGTTCTGGGGAGGAATGCTCCACGCCAGGTCATCGTCACTGTCGTAACGACGAGGGTTGTCGAAGAAATACCCTCTGGAGGAAAGAACGTGGTTTGGTATCCCAGCAGTGCTCTGTGGAGACCAAGAATCATCGTCAATAAAAACTAAACCCAGAAGCTTATAAAATCCACCTTCTAACATCAGTGATGAAAACGCTGCTGGACTGAAAAGGATTTCAGCAGACCTAATAACTCTTAAATACAGGACTTTCAATTTTACAGTGCTGTCAAGTAGACAAGATGACAAGAGTTACCCATACTGCTGTTCTTTATACTCTTTCTAACTTGGTCAAGAACCCTTGGTATCGCTTTTTAAAGCCCTGGGTACCCTTTAGGGGCCTTTTTTTCAGTTAAATATCCTGCACCCTACCATTAGTATTATTATTATTAATATATATTAGTCATGCTACAGGGCTGCCTCCAGTGCTTTGAACGATGACGCTAAGCGGCTTCCCGGTGCGTTACAAACTGACGCCAACAGGTCTTGACCATGTGTCCATATGTGACGACTTGGGAGTGAAAACAAGTTGCTAAAGGACAAAATGGGTCGTTTGTCAAGTGTCCTAAAATGACATTGTTGTTCGTTGGAAAGCACAGTGACACATATGACCGTTCACAATATGACAATATGTATGAGCGTTGGTCCAGCGACAGGTGTACTGGACCTTTAGTGCGTTCCCTAAGTCACATGACGTTTAACTTTTATCATAGTTTGGTTAGGTCTAGGAAAAGATTCTGGTTTAGGTTAAAATAAGTACATTACATAAGTCATCTACTAAAGGTTATTTAACTTAAAACATGTCAATTTTGACTGTCTTTCACACGGGACTGAAACATTGTTCTCTTGTTTGAAAATCCTGAATTTACTTGACTCACCAACCAACCACCTCCTTGCACAAACATACGCTCTTTAGACTACGTCACCTGATTTCTTCCACCACTAGAGGTTGCGGACTAACCTATAACCCTTTTGCATGCATAAGTATTGTAAAGTTTTGAAAAGTCAAATTATCTAAATTCACATGTATTAGAAAAACACAAAGGGACAAATTTACTAAAGGATTGCGTGAGTAAAAACGTGTGCAAACTTCAAATCACCAGCAAATTAACACGTAAGCTGACCTACTAACGGTGTGCACGCAGAATGACGTCTTTCAAAAGTGCAAGATAGCACCTGTCGTTCATTTACTACTTTTGCCTTAATGAATATGCAATATGGGTTTTTTTAATAATTTTATTGTCCAAAGTAATGGGAGGGTAACATGCAAATACATTTATTTACTACATGCAATGTGATCTAACAAGCCTAAAAGCAGTTTCATGTGAGTGCAACAGCATCTGTATTTAATACGTTAGAAAGGAAGGTGCACACCGCCAAGTGTTGCAGAGATGGCTGCTGTTATCGTTGGAGAAGGAGACACAGAAAATAACAATATTAGATAATATTATTCTATACCCAGTATATAGAAATACAATTATTTTATTTTATTTATTCGATGAACTATATGAATTGAATTGTATTATTGTATTTTCCTTTAGCTTTGGCAATACTGTTGTATTAACTTAATTAATTAATTTCATTTCATTATTCATGCCAATAAAGCAAATTTGGTTTTGACCTGACTTTTCTCCGTGAGATGGAAGAGTTTAGAAAGTTGTGTGGCGCTGCGTAGAGCCCCCAGCTGCAGTGGTGCATGGATCATGTGTAAAATTCATCTAGCCAGAGGGAACGATCACCAGCTGTTCACAGTGGGCAGGTCGTAATACAGTGACACAACCCATTGTAGGTATCGGAGAGGGAATAGGGCGTACAGGGACAGGAGATTTGCCAGTTAGCACTAAACATAAAGTACAGCTGAGGCTGTGCAGTATTTGTTGTATTTGGTCATAGTGTTGGACATATTAAAATGTTGATCTGATGATGGCGCTAGATAAAAGTAGAAAAGTCATTCGTATTCATTGCTGGGGAACACGCGTGTCTGAATCAAATTTAGCCAAATCCAAATGGTGCCAAGATATGAGCTAAAAGGCAAACATGTTAAGCTCATGGTATGGCTAAAGGAAAAGTCAGGGCTTCCCAAGGTTAGTAGGACTCATCCTCTGGGGACCATTAATACAAAAAAAATAATACATCAGTATTTGTGGAGATATTTCAGACTGGAGAAAACCCATAGAGGGATTAACCCCTGGCAACGCCATCACTACAGCCACGCTACGGCTACAAAAGAACCAGTTGATGCAGAGGTCACCTGACCCTGCTGGGAGAACTGACCCTTTCCTGAGGTGGCCGTCGGACCCTGAAGAAGAAGACAACCAGCGAGGTGGGCAGCAGCTCCCAGACGAACAGAATCACCCCGAATACGATGTAACCGGCGTCTCCCAGCGACGACCGCAAGTCCGCCTGGAGACGCACAGACAGGTTGCAGGTGAGGAGGTGAAGAACACATGAACAGACACCTGAGGTCAATTCAGAGTGTAAATAAGAAAACCTCACCTGGTCTGAGACGTTGTACCAGTCGTAGTCGAAGGAGTTGATGGTCTCGATGTTGGTGAGGGCGAGCACCACCAGGTTGTAGCAAGCCCGCGATGCATACAGCAGCACCACCATGATGCCAATCAGAGTCACCTGACACACCGACGTCCCCTGCACGTACAGGTATTGTTATTAGTATTGATTTTAGTTGGAATTTACATGTAAATAGTGGTGCTTTTGCAGCCATGTTCACTGCCCTGCGAAGTATTCTGGGCCTCCTGAGAAACCTTTACCTTTGACTCCAGGTAGATGTTGGCCAGCGACATCTTCGCGACCTTGTAGAGGCAGATGGACAGCGAGACAGCGCAGAGGACGAACAGGCTGTCGTTGATGGTGACCCTGACCAGGACGATGGTCTTGACGTCAGCGGCGGTCATTTTGACTAGCAGGGCACAGACCAGATTAACCACCAGGAAGAGAAGACTGACACCCAAGAAGACCAGGTACAGAGGGAGTCTGGAGGAGGAGGAGGGACAAGGGACATCTATAACTTATAACTACATTGTAAAAGTGGAGGCAGTTTTATGATTCATGAAGTTTCATTGTGGAAACAGACGAGTTATTCAGTCAGAGCGAGCTGGTTGAAGAAGTTACCTGTACTTGAGCAGTGCAGGTGTGTACTTCGACTTCGCCTTAAAGTATACCTATGAGGGGGGATAAAAAAGATGAATTACTCACTCATTTGTCTTTAGCGTTTCAGATTTCTGAATCATTTGGAGAAGCAATCACAGCTCTGCAGGTGGGATTAAATATTTGGACACCATCTTCCTATAGCTAGTTAGCTTCTTAGCCACATCCATGGAAAACAGTGACAGATAAATGGCAACAAGTGTGGATGAGTGTTGGCGCAGCTGTCAGTTAATATTAATATTCGAGATCCTTACCGCAACTTCTGTGTCGATTTCAAAATGATGTTGATTAGACTAAATAACCTCAACAAGGGTTCTGTGTTTTTGTGTAAGGGTGGCTTGAATTGTAATTTATGTATTTATCCTTTTTTTATCATTACTTAAGTTGTTTGTGTTTGTTTTTCAAAATGGTCTTATTTATTTTGAGTAAGGGGTGGGGTCTGTTATACAATTGCTGCAAAATACTTGTATATATTACCCTGTAATCAGTCATCAGGATCTGCAGTTACAGCCGATGGATTTCCAGCTGTAGGTATTTGGCCTATCGATTGTTCATCTGGCCCATAAGCAGCCTCCAAGCAGCTCAGCATACATAAATCTGAGACATCTGTAATGTAACTAATTACATATAATTACTTTTTGATTACTTTTCTAAATTTTTACTGAACGTTTTCAGCTGTTAACCATTTTCTAAAGACAGCTTGAGAGGCTGTTTAACTGGCAGACGGGCGGTGCAGCAAAGTTAAACATGACAACCAATCAGAAACCTCAGAACAGCATCAAACTTTACTAAACAGCTTTGGCTGGAAACGGCAAATGAAGACGTTGCGCACATAAAAAACACACAAAGCAACAAAATTAATATTATTCCACATATAGCCGAGCTTTTTATATGCCCCCAGAACATGTGTATTATATAAATATTCAGATGTAACCCCCAATGTAATCATGAACGTTTTCATGAGTGACTGTAATTTAATTATAGGATAGTATTTTGTAACTGAATTGCATGCAACTAGTTTCTCCCCAATACCGTATGGAATCTCTGTTGAGAGTTGCACGTGCACTGTAGCCTACATAAACTGGATCATGAAACCCATCAGTTTATCTGACTGGAAGGTGCTATTGTACAAAATTCATTTGCATTCATTTTAAATTTCAAAAGCTAAAAAAAGGCTTTAAATAGACGAGTCTCCGTGCAACATCATCACTGAGATGCGTGCGCAACTAGGGGCAGAAAGCAGCGTGTCAGTTTACGGCATATCTAACAGGAGTGTTGGTTACTCAGAAATTGTAATGAGTTACTATTTACTTATTACTCATTTAAAAAGTAACAATATTACTTTACTCATTGCTGGGTATTAAAAGTAAATATTCACGTTACTCGTTCCGTTACAATTAATTTAAACCACCACACCCCATCCTTAAAAGTGACGGGAAAACTGTTCAGCAGCGCATTTTAGAAATGAATCCACTTTACTGGAACAATAATTAACCTGCAGCCTCTCAGACCAGAGGATGTATCTTGTATAAGCTATGAATATAGGCTATTTAAAAATAATAAAAAAACAAATCAGGTCCCTCCCGACATTTTAACTGATCGCGTATTCATAACAGCAGCAAGGACTATGATTTTTACAAAGCATTATGTTTTTTAATGCCACTGCCGACTTTTGAACTACTGCTGGAAATGCAGTATAATAGGCTCCTTTAAATTTGTAATTGATTAGTCCTGCTGTGCCCTGCGATGGACTGGCGACCTGTCCAGGGTGTACCCCGCCTTTCGCCCGATGCTAGCTGGGATTGGCTCCAGCCCCCCGCGACCCTGTACACAGGACGGTTGACGATGGATGGATGGATGGATAGGCCTGCTGTAAATAATGTGATGTTTGTAGGTGCTGATTGTGCCTCCAGAAAAACACATGGATGGAAACACTGCACAATATCCATCCATCCATATATCTTCATCCACTTATCCGGGGTCGGGTCGCGAGGGCAGCAGCTCACATTAACCTGCTCTGACTGGGGGATCCCGAGGTGTTATCAGGCCAGTGTGGAGATCTCTCCACCTAGTCCTGGGTCTTCCCCGAGGCCTCCTCCCAGTTGGACGTGTCTGGAACACCTCCCTAGGGAGGCGTCCAGGAGGCATCCTTACCAGATGCAAACCACCTCAACTGGCTCATTTTGACACAAAGGAGCAGCGGCTCTACTCTGAGTTCCTCGCGGATGGCCGAGCTTCTCACCCTGTCTCTAAGGGAGACACCAGCCACCCGCCTGAGGAAATCCATTTCGGCCGCTTGTACCCGCGATCTCGTTCAGTCGGTCATGACCCAGCTTTCATGACCATAGGTGAGGGTAGGAACGAAAATTGACCGGTAGATCGAGAGCTTTGCCTTAAAACATGATGGGATCAGAGAACTTGCTACCATGATGGCTGTGATCAGTACCAATAAAAAACTCAATGGCCACTTTTGACTTTAAAAACTTCACTGCTGAACTTCTTCCATGATCCCCCAACCTTTCCTGTAGTGTGGCTGGTTCATTATTCCTTCCTTAGAAATATTAAAATCTAAAATGTGAAGCACAGTCATGCTCCTCAGTTGATCAACCCTTTTCACGTTGAATAAACCATAAACTTTTTGTTAGCACAAACCTCAAGATAATATGCATCAGAGGCCCTAACTATCTTTCACCCACTCTCAAAAGGGCCTTGACTGACATGCAAGAATGTAATATTTCATAGACATGGGATGAAGCTAGGCGTTATAAAAACCATCAGTTCATAAAGCGACAAGAGAGGGAGAGTGAATATGGACAAATGTGGACGTCTTTCATTTGAAGACAAATATTAATCTACAGCTCTAAATGTAAATGCTCTGTACTTGTACAGCGCCTTTCTAGTCTGTTTGACCACTCAAAATGCTTTCACACTACATCTGCATTCACCAGTCATACACTAAGTACATTCACACACTGGCGGAACAGCCACCAGGGGCAAATCGGGGTTCAGTATCTTGCCCAAGGACACTTCGACACGCAACCAGGGGGAGCAAGGGATTGAACCGCCGACCTTCCGATTAACAGCCAACCTGCTCTACCTCCTGAGCCCCAGCTGCCCCAGCTCTGTGGTCTTCTAACAGAACATCAAGATTTTTCTACTCTCAATACCTGAACTTGCAATTGGATTCCACTTATTGGACCCTGGGGAATTGTTCCCTACAGGAGATGGATGGCCAGCTTCAAAAACTCTCCCTCCACATCTGTCCAACGTCAGAATTGAAGGGGGAGCTTTTGTGAGACCGACAAGCTGAAATTTATACCACCTTCAAGCAGTGATGGTCCAGCTGTGTGGAGGTGAAAATGGATCCATGGTCTCTTTTCATTTGCACAAATGAGCGCAACAGTATGAAGGTCTTCCATGAGAGACTATCTGAGAATGTGCCCCTCTCTATGGCGAATGTTTTTTTACCCTGGCCATTCGGAAAAACAGCTTTGATTTCTGTAGTTGTGCAACACGTCGTAGTAACGCTTCTGTTCTAGCATAACCTCGCCCTTACACTCCAACCTTTTGGCTGAAAAAATGTGTGGAGGGCATTGGTTCAAAAGGTTTTGGAGACTCACTTGGAAGAAACCCAGGTTGTACACAGTCCATGATCGCAGATGCCAACAGCTTTTTAAATCCTGCAGCTCATTTCATTGATTAGTCCCTCTCTGACTGAAGGTGCCCTCATTAAGGAAATAAGACACCAAAGTGTTCGGTCGGAAAACTAACCTGCGTCATCTCTGCTCTCAGGAAGCTGCTGCTGGTAAAGTGGCTCGCTTCGATTCTGAAATAGACTCTTTATTTTCTGGTCTATTTCAGAATCCACCAGCTGCTGTGGATGAATGGGTGAAGAAGAGAAGCAGCTGCTGCACTGATCACCCTGAAAGACTGACTGAATTTTTGGCTTCGCTCAGTCGAACATTATACGACTCATACAAAATGGGATGGTTCACGTTTCTCATGTTTGGTACCATTTACCGCAAAACAAAGACCCTCAAATTGGCTGAATGATGGCAGGGGCTCAGGTGGTAGAGTGGATGTGCCATTTCTTGTAGGGTTGGTGGTTTGATTCCCAGCTCCTTCTGTCTACAAGTACAGTGTTGATGAGCAAGATCTACAAATTTCTCTTAATGTCTGTATGTGCAGGAAAAAAAAATCTGGGTTGTTTTTTTAGCCATCAGCACGGACAGTCCTTAATGTACAACAAACTACTAACTTCAAACAAATGGTAATAGATGTAAAAGCAAAGCCACTGGACATCTGTCGTCTGTAAAGTTAATCACAAGTGTTCACGCACTTGAGAACCAAGTGGTCACCAATAGCAACCAAAACAAAGAACTTCTTGGAGCGGTAAAAACAAACCCCAAGTTAGCTTCAAGTTCTCATCATATACTTCCTGACAGATGTTTAAAAGAAGTTTTTCTCTCCTGTTTACCGATGGTTATGTTTGTGAACCTGATGGTCCTGGCAAAGTATTAGGGTTTAGGTTGAGTATAAGCCATTTTGTTGCATAATACTTCTAGCTTAAAACATTTTATTCTCTCTCTGATGTCAATAATGGATAAAATTAAGCAAAGGTTCACATTCTGGGGGCAGTTTTTGCTGTGCAGAACTCCACATACAGTTCACACTGTTGACCGTGAAGGCTAGTTTGTCTGTGTGTTCTGGTAGCACATTTTTGGAATTAGCTGCTGTCTAACACACCAAAGCAAAGCTGCGCCGAAATCTTTTCTGTGGCTTCTGAACTTGTTAATTATGAGCACCAAATTTTTCTTTTAAATGTGTTTCTTTTGAAAGTTGACATACAGATGTCCATCCAAGCATGTCATGTTTCTCTGTCGTTATTTTTCATCGATGCTACGTACGATGATCTTCATTCTTAATACCACCTACCAAACACTGACTGGTTGATTTTTACTCCAACTGCTAGAAATAACTGTCAGTGACCACCAACACCACATTAACAAACTAGAGGTCTGGAACCAGTTTAGCGTGCCTTGTGCTGGTCATCATTGTAGAAGCATTTCCACGTGTCAGCCTGACTAATTTGGTATCTTTTGAGACTTTAAGATCTGGATTGGCTGCACGACTTGAGTTCATATTGATGGACACGATCATCCAACAGTTTAAGAGGTAATGGAGTAACTTAAAAACAACACATTCTCACTCCCAACTCGTCAAATATGGACGCTTGGTCAACATCCATTGGCGTCACTTGTTAACACCCTTTAGCATTGTTTTTACAGGTGTTCGGCTCCGCTGTCAAATTAGCAACAATAAATATGCAACGTCTGGTTAGACAAATAAAGCTAGTGGTTACCGTTGTGAAACATCGACATTTGGTCAGGTTTAGGAAAAGATATAATAATATTACTTACATGACTTAACTCACGTAAGTCCAGCTCCTTCAGCTGATCATGCTTTTCTGTAGGAGCTTCTGAATTGTGGAACACCCTACCAACTGAAATAAGAAATTGTAACAACTATCATACCTTTACATAAAGTCTCAAGGCCGGGCTTTAGAAAAGTCAAATATTTGAACATTTATAAACAACGAATTTAACCTGCTGTGTCTCATGTCCTCTGGCCAGGCGGCCAGCTTTGCTTTGCTTGGGGATGTATGAAATGTCTGCTAGTATTTTATTAACAGTCTGGTGTGTTCTTCTATAATGCTTATACAGGTCTGTGTTGCATGGCTTGTGTCACATGTGTATTACCATTTTATTAACCCTTAAATGCATCTTTTAACTTTTTAGTAAGATCAACATAATTGCTGTATTTAACTTATGTGTACTGTATTGTGTTGTCCTGCATGAAAGTAGGTTGTGTGTTGTTGCTTCTTGTTGGTTGCATGGCTATCTGTGTCGAAATGGTGTTTGTTGTCGCAATATTGTTGTACTGATGTTTTACTGTTTCCGGTTGATCCACATTTCAAAATTTGTGTTTTGTTGCTGTCTTTATGGTGTTGTCCTTGTTCTGTACATTTTTAACATTTTCAAGGTTTCAAATCATCTTGCCGAAAATTAGCCAGCTGGCTAACACTAGCACATTTACAGTCATGTTGATTAATGTGTGTTGTATAAATTAAATTAAATAAGTAACGTTACTTAAGTAACTTACAGTATCTCTCAAAAGTGAGTACACCCCTCATATTTTTGTAAATATCTGATTATATCTTTCCATGTGACAACATTGAAGAAATGACACTTTGCTACAATTTAAAGTAGTGAGTGTACAGCTTGTATAACAGTGTAAATCTGCTGTCCCCTCAAAATAACACATCGCTTAGCCGTTAATGTCTAGTAATTAAAGTGAGTCTACCCCTAAGTGAAAATGTAAACATTGGACCCAAAGTGTCAATATTTTGTGTGGCCACCATTATTTTCCAGCACTGCCTTAACCCTCTTGGGCGTGGAGTTCACCAGAGCTTCACAGGTTGCCACTGGAGTCCTCTTCCACTCCTCCATGACGATATCACGGATGACGGTGGATGTTGCGCTCCTCCACCTTCCATTTGAGGATTCCCCACTGATGCTCAATAGGGTTCAGGTCTGGAGACAAGCTTGGCCAGTCAGGTTTAAACATTTATGGCTGTGTTGTCACATGAAAAGATATAATCAAATACTTACAGAAATGTGAGGGATGTACTCACTTTTGTGAGATACTGTAACTCAAAACAATCAACACTGACTTTTTGTTTTAACAAAGGAAATGAACGCTGATCTCGTCACAAAAGTCCGATGTCTGGCCCATCCCAACCACCTCCTTATCCTGACTTTTCTGTTATTTAAGGGGCTCCTCAGAGCGTTACCAAGGGGTCTTGACCATGCGTCTGTGTGTCAGGACTTGGGAGTGAGAACAGGTTGTATAAAACAGTGTTTCACTGCGCTCTCAGGTTAAAAGTTTTAAGACTGGGTCAAGAAGTGTGCACCTGTAAACCACACCTAACAGAGATGTCACATTGTACAGACACACCCTCGAGTACACGTCTGCGTCACTGCAGTGAGGAGAGAGCTGCTGTTCTGTTATTTAAATTGTGGACCAGACTTTATGCTACTGGTGTCGCCAGTGTCTCCTTCATCAGTACCAGAACCAGACTCTGCTGCACCAGCACCCGTGTCCCCCTCACCTGTGCACAGTAGAGGTTCATGAGGCTGAGCGTGAAGAACTGCAGGCAGACGGGGAAGCAGTAGAGCAGCCAGAAGGCGAAGGGTCCGAGCGCGTTTGCGGTCACGCAGTCCCTGAAGTAGAAGGAGAAGAGGAGGGCGCGCAGGGCGGCCCACAGCAGACACAGGAACAGGAAGGCTGTCTGGTAGCTGAAGCGTTTGTGTCGGTATCGCAGCACCAGCCAGAGCTGGGCGTAGACGAAGGCGAAGAGCAGCGAGTAGAAGATGGTGTAGGCGATGGTCAGACCCAGCTTCACGTAGGGAGGGATGGCCGGCGTGATGGTGGGAGGGGGAGGGAGGTGGGAGCCGTTACCGGCATGCTGCTGCTCCTGTGCCGGGTTCCCCTCCATCGCCTCCCCATTCATCCCCCCTGTGTTCCCCAGGAGAGGGAGTGAGGGAGAGGGGGCTTAAAGACTCTGATCTCCACGTGAGGAAGAAGAATAAACGTGTCTCAGCTTGTTAGACAGATTCTTCACATCCAGACACACCGTCTGACTCACTGAAAGGAGGAGGAGGAGGAGGACGAGGACGGGGGACACATCCCCTCTTTTTGCCGGTGCCTGGTGCAGAGCTATTGGTGGCTGTCTGTCACATGATCACACTCCCCAGCAGGTGATTGGCTGGACAGGAGGAGGGATGCTGCAGAGAGAGGAGAGGAAGGAGGAGAGATGGATCTGGAAGGAGAGAGAGGTAAACTGGGATCTGTGGTCCCACCCACCACACACACACACTGCGTCACAGCAGCATCATACAGGCAGCTTCGATACTGGGTTTTATTGACCAGTATCAGAGATCAATGAACGAGTTCTGTGGCAGCATTGAAGGTGAGAGACTTTACAAGCTGAATGTAAAAATAAATAGAAGCTTTTGAATTACATTTTTTTTCGTTTTATATATAAAAATTAGGTATTTTCTCATTAAATATGCACTGATATGCATATCACACAAATGCATTTTCCAGCACATTGGAAAGTGTCAGATGGATTTTTTTGATTTTTCAAAATATTGTTCTTTCATGGAATTATTCAAAATATAACTCTCATATCTGTGACGGACCCTTTTTTTCACATATTTATAGATAAAATGCCAAATAAAATGGGAATGATAAAAGATATTTTAAAAAACCCTCTTTAGATGTCTTTATATAAGACCTAAGAAACCGTGTGTAAAATTAGGACAATCTAACGGCCTTGAAGGGCGAGGAATAGTTTGAGAAAACGGCTGTTAAAGATTAGCTAACGCATTAGAAGCACACAGTAATGACTGTTTGTCACATGAACACATCTCTTATGGATATCTGCTATATGAACTGGCTAACATTGTACTCTAGAAAACAAGCTATATATGATTCAATATGGAGAGTTTTAAAATGATCAGTTGAGCTTTTACATGGGAAATGGAAACAGAGATGAAATTTACTCGATCTACAGTTAACAGACTCGGTATAAAATAGAAAAATAATAATGTTTATATATATTATTCAAGATTGTTTTGTACATTTTATGAAAGTATGGTAATAATAGATAAATCTGAAAATTGACAGATTGAAGCAAAATCATAATTTTGGACTGTGGCGTCTCACCTTATTCACAAACATTCCTTTTTAGAATTAATTAATTAATTTTAGTATGAAATTGCATGAAATTTCATTAATCTTGCAAGTTGTGCAACAAGATTGCATGTTCACATATTTTTTCGTCTTTTATATTGATGTTTTATTTCACTTGCTTTTATGATTTTGCATTGTTGGACTTTCAGATTTGTTTTGAATATAAAGTGCATTATAAATAAAATGTAACATTATTAGAAAGTTATAATGTATATAATTATTTAAATGTATTTTAGGATGTTTGGATGCTTTCATGATTTTCCCTCTTTGTGTGAATGAACTAAATGTCAATCATGAACGAATGATTTGATGAATGAATGAATAAAATAATAAATGTATAGATAATTTAAAAATATGTCGATCAGTGTTTCCCAAAGCCCAAAAAAGACGTCCTCAGATGTTTTGTTTTGTCCAGAACCCGAAGATATTCAATTTACTATCACAGAGGAGGAAAGAAACCAGAAAATATAAACATTTAAAAAACTGGAATCTGGAGAAAGCTGGAGATTTTGGAGGATTTTTCTTCTTAAATAATGACTCAAAATGATTAATCAGTTATCAAACATGTTGCCTATTAATTTAACAACTGACAACTAATTGATTAATCAATTAATCACTGCAGCTCTAAACCTATTACAAATATAATACCTCATTTTGCATGCAAATCTTGCTTTAATTTGTTGTATTTATTATCCCCTGAAGCTAGATGTCAAGCTAACTAGCAATCAAGATAGCAAGTTTGCTAGCCCTCAACTAAAAATAATAATGATTGATTTGCATCTTCAAAAAGATTTAGATCCCTGCACGTGGAATTTACATACATGCACACAGCCCAATATTAACCAGTTCTGTAGTAAGTACACATTCATCATCAGTCAGACTGGAGTATGAATGAATGGCCAGCATCGACCTTGATATCAGTCCAACCCTAATGTAGCCTCCTCCTCCTCCTCTTCTCTCTCTGCAGTTTTTCCTCTCTTGTTTTATATAACAGGCTGTTAGATAAGAGAGGATGCTGTGCAGCTCATCTCAACACGCTGACGACAAAGATACACACTCAATTTCTATTCACGGCTTTGTTTCTATTTTTGCCTTCAGGAATATACAGAAGTTGTGTTTTATATAACATGTTAACTGATTATCCTACAGCTAATATACAGTACTCAAATATATATATATATATATACGTATATACAT
Source organism: Micropterus dolomieu (assembly GCF_021292245.1). Lineage (NCBI taxonomy): Eukaryota > Metazoa > Chordata > Actinopteri > Centrarchiformes > Centrarchidae > Micropterus > Micropterus dolomieu. Next base: position 51,533,441 of record NC_060150.1, on the reverse strand, counting down.
ATATACTGTAGATATGTTTTTTATGAAGGCACGAGGAAATTGCTTATGATATTTAGAAAATTATAAGCAAAAAGACAATTATATAATCAATTTATGTCATAATAAACTGTTAGTTGATGCAGATTATGGTAAATGGTTTTATGTTACTTTATATTTACTCGACTACACTTCAGAGGGACATATTGTACTTTATTGTGTATTACATTTATCTGACAGCTTTAGTTACTTAATAAAAACATATAAGCCTATAAAATACATGACATACATTCTTCATGACTTTTATAAATACATAAGTGTCTGTTTTTGGCCCTAAACCTAACTCAGATAATTTTATTTAAATTATTTTGAGGACAAAAGAGGAAAATCATCTTATATTTTACAAAAACATAAGAACTCTGAAAAAAGTAGTTTGTTAATTAATTAAATAAATTAAATAAGTTTAAATAGGGTTTTAAAAAATTCTTAAATTTGAAAAACAGGTATGGTGATTAAGTTCAGTAAAGAATAAAAAGTGACTGTTAAAGAGTTTGGATGTAAGATTCATGTTATTCCCAAATGAATAGTATTGATAAGAGAAGTGAAAAAAAAACTGCCAGGACTAAATGCATCTTGACAGAACATAAATATTGTAAAGCTCTGTGAGGATTCAGGGATCCTTTTTTATTTATGTTCTGTTGAACCCACTGAACTCCTCATGTTCCTATTCTGTGTGAACGAACTTTATACAACACCACACAGTAGAAATAGAGGAAGAGACTAAGATTCTTTACTTATAATGTAATAACACAGCATTGGAAAAAGTTACAGTTAAATATATTTATTTATATTTAAATATAACAGTTTAGTTAGATAGTTGAAATTTTACGTAATGATCAACGTCTTGCAGCCGTGTGATGAAGTGCGTGTGAAGAAAAATCAGGTGTAGGATATAAATAACCGGAAAATTCCTCTTTTGGAGGTGGTGGGTAGGGTGGATGGGTAATTAGACGACCTTCACCCAGGAGACTGGAGAACAAGTTTTGTGAAACAAAAAACAAACATTAGTTTTTGTTTATATGTAGTATTATCAGCATTAGCAATAATTTGGTGAGTTTATTGCGTTTTTTAGTGTTTATTTTTAGCATTTTAGGTTTTAATCTTTTATTTTGTTATTAAACTTTTATATTTATTCAAACACACAAAAACATACAGTCAAACTCAAAAACAAACACTGACCCCAACATCAACAGACAGTATATGCAGCATACAACCCCATATACAAAGGCCTCCTGCAAATCGACATTTCCTTTTTTGAAACAACCAAAATATACATTCAGCACCATGTCAACAGATTTTTCCATATGCCCTACCTACAGAAAGATACGTTCCCAGCCCCTCCTAAAAAGTTCATCTACATTGTTAATTATAGCCAACATGCGTTCTTATGATGCAACTTCTGATATAATTTCCGTCCATTTTTTTACTTCTGGGGCGACTGTATTATTCCATACTCTGAGAATTATTCGAGCAGCTGTGACCATCCCAACTTCTAAAACCTCTCATTCATATTTAGATATATTTGACATTTCTGTTTGGTCCCCTAACAAACACAGTCTTGGTGATACAGGTACCACCACACCCAGCCACTTACTCACATGTTCCAGTACTTTCTCCCAAAATGGGTAGACCAGTTTACATCCCCAAATTACATGCAAAAATGTCCCTATTTCAGTCTGACACTTCCAACACAAATTATTTCCTATTAAGTCCATTCTATGTAGTTTTAAAGGGGTGAAATAAAATCTTTGAATTATCTTGCACTGAATAAATTTTCCCTTTGCCTCTCTCATGTGTTTCCCTGTATTTGGTGATTTGGTTACTTGGTGGTGATGGCGCATAGATAAGATGCTTGCCTTTGGTGTGGGAGACCTGGGTTCATTGTGTCCCTGAGCAAGACACTTAACCCCTCGTTGCTTCAGAGGCGTGCGACCTCTGACATGTATAGCAATTGTAAGTCGCTTTGGATCAAAGTGTCAGATAAATGTAATGTATTTGATAAGATATTTAACCAATCCTCCTCACTCAGATCACACCCTAGGTCTTTCTGCCAAATGATCCTGAGATTTTTACACATATCTTCTCGTATACCATTAAATGTCTTGTAGAATATGGCTGCTCTGTGTGTTATATTAGGTAGGTCCAAAACTTACATCAATGTATTCTTGTTGCGATTAAATTTACCCTTTGTGATACAGTCCCTTATTTGTAAAGATTTCCAAAAATTATCTTTATATTCCAAATTATATTTTTGCATAATATCAGCAAACGACATGAACACTCCATCCACACATAGATCACTTATTTTGCGTATCCCCCTTACAAGCCATTGATTCCAATAAACAGGTTTATTCCCAATATGTATGGCTGGGTTTTACCCAAGAGGCGTAAGGTTGTCTTAAGTGCGAAATAACAAATATCTTATGAATTTCTCTCCAGACTGCTTTAGAATAAGACAACACTGGATTTGAAAAATAATTATGTCCAGAAGTTGTTACACCATGTGAGAGGACATTCAGAGGTTCAAACGGGCTAGTTAGTTTCCTTTCAATTTTGATCCAGCTCAGCTCATGATCCTTCCAATGTTTTATCATTCTAGACAATTCAAATGCTAGATTATTAGCGAAGCTGCTGGAGCCCTATTGGTTTTGTTCTGATTCATCTTCTTCTTCTTTCTTTCTTTCTTCTTCTTTTTCTCCGCTAAAAGTGTTTGGGCAGCAAAAACTGCTGGACGAAAACTCACCAAAATTGGCACGTAGGTTGCAAATTCCACCCACTACTCAGGCAAAAAAATGGCCCTCATAGACCTCATGGTGGCGCTATAACAATCAGCTTTGCGTTTTTGCAATTATCTCAAAAACAACTTTCTTTCAGTATTTTAATCTCTGGATTCATCTGCATCTTTGCTCTGATGGTCTTCTGCTTTAAAAATGTCAAATTATACAACTTTTTATCACTTTTCTCTAGAACTCGTCCCAGACCATTTTGCCAATCGACCTGAAACTTTGGCATCTACGGATGTCGCTGATCAAAGCTTATCAAAAGAATTTTGATACATCAATTAGTTTTTTTTTCATAAATGTTTACTTTTGTGTCTTTACATACAATTTTACATAAATGCCCGTAAATTAAAATTGCCTTAAGCTATTGTCACCAAACTTGACGCATCTGTTTGAGCTTTGCTGAACAGTCCTGGGATATTCTTTAGGTGGCGCTAGACTTGCCTCACTGCAACCTATGGTCAATTCAGAAGTCAGTCACTCTATTTTTCAGAATATGCTAAATCAATTAACATCTATATCTCCACAAGTCTTTTTTTCAAATGCTACCAAACTCAACAGAGTGGTTCTCCAGATGGCCAATATCAAGTGTTTCAAAGAGTTTTCAGATCGGTCAAATGGTGAGTCTGCAGTGATATTCAGTATCTTACTGTAACTTGTACAGTATCCGCAACATTTTCTTTTTAGTTTCAGTTTTGGATCAAATGCCACCAAAATAATTCACAACACACCCAAAATCAGCAGCATAATGTAGCAGGTGGGTTGAACATTTTACCCAGTAGTCAGGTACATATAATGACACTCTCTTATCTCAAGGTGATGCTTTAAAAATCACATTTGCTCAAAAGTCCAAATTCTTTCATCACTTTAATCTCTGAAGTCGTCTATGTCTGTTCTCCTCTGAAAACGTCAAATGTTGCGTTTTTCGCGACTGGCTTGGATCCCGATCATTGTATATATTATATTATATATTATAATCTTAGGTAGACCAATACCTCCCTTTTCCCTCGTTGACCACATCTTCTTTATATTTAGGGCCCGAGCACGACCGTGTGAGGTCCCTATTGAATTTGCTAAGATTATATATATTTTTAGGGCCCGAGCACAACCGTGTGAGGTCCCTATTGAATTTGCTAAGATTATATATATATATATATATATTTTTTTTTTTTTTTCTGCAAAGTAGGCTCCATTGACAGGGCCTAAACATACTCGAAAACTCACCAAACTTTGCAAACATGTCAGGACTGGTGAAAAATTTCGTATTTTATGGGTTTCGCGCATGGGCGTGGCCTCAAGAACCCATACCCTAAAGTCAACAGGAAGTCGGCCATTTAGAATTTTACGGCCATTTTTGGATGATTTACACACTTCGTACTTTAAAGAACTCCTCCTAGGGATTTAGTCGGATCGACGTCAAATTTCTGCTGTGCCTTCTAAAGGCATTGACGATGAAAAGTTGTGCTATGTGCAAGTTTTTGTCAATGGGCGTGTCTGTGGCGTCCATGATTCGCCATGAAACAGGAAGTTGTTGTAACTTCAGTGTACATGCTCACATCTGGACCAAACTGTACATGTAGGATGAGAGTCCCGCCCTGAACACATGTACATGCTAACATTGACCCACAGTCATAGCGCCACCTGCTGGCAACAGGAAGTGACTTTTAACGAAGCAGCCCCCGCCGCACGTTTCACCTACATGCACGAATTTTCTGCGGTACGTGTATCTTGTCCAGATGCACAAAAAAGTCTCTTGGAGCCATAGCCTAAACCCAACAGGAAGTCGGCCATTTTGAATTTTACGGCCATTGTTGGATCATTTACACACTCCGTACTTTAACGAACTCCTCCTAGGGATTTAGTCCAACCAACTTCAAATTTGTGCTGTGCCTTCTAAAGGCATTGAAGATGAAAAGTTGTGCTATTTGCGAGTTTTCGTCAACGGGTGTGTCCGTGGCGTGGCGTCAAAGATCAACTCTTCGCCATGACACAGGAAGTTGTTGTAACTTCAGTGTATATGCTCACATCTGCACCAAACTGTACATGTAGGATGAGAGTCCCGCCCTGAACGCATGTACATGCTGACATTCACCCACAGTCATAGCGCCATCTGCTGGCAACAGGAAGTGACTTTTAACGAAGCAGCCCCCGCCGACCGTTTCACCTATGTGCACAAATTTTCTGTGGTACGTGTATCTTGTCCAGACGCACAAAAAAGCCTCTTGGAGCGATGCCTTAAAACCAACAGGAAGTCAGCCATTTTGATTTTTACGTCAAATTTTGGATGATTTACACACTTCAGTGTACATGCTCACATCTGAACCAAACTTTACGTGCTTGATAACTCTCCCACCCCGCTATGGAGGACCGATCCTGACACAGTCAGAAATAAATACAGAAATAAATAAATGCTCAATAAATAAATAAGCATCCAATTAAATACACAAAAAAATAAAGTAAATAAATAAACTTTGGTAGTAATTAAATTATACAAGGAGACATAAATGTATATATTTTAATTAGTGCCTTTACTTATTCACCTTTGTTATAATTACCTTATTTATTTATTCTCCATTATAATCTTCAACTTTATTTATTACAAATTTTTTAAATGTATTTATTTATGTGTGTGTTTTAATATTTTTGTCTGTTTTATTCTTCCTTTGTATTTATTTACCTTATTTATTTTCTTTCTCTTTTATTTCTTCCTGTCCTTTTTAAATTTCTGTATGCATTTCTGCCTCATTATGCAAATGAGGAGGTGCTGTGTCTCAAGGGGTCATCTTCTCTGCTATTGGTGGACCAGTCAGACAGGAGAGCTCCTACTCTACCTGCAGACATCAACGATCTTGCCCCTCACACAGTCAGATGGCTTCCTTCAGTGCGCTGAGGTGTTTAACAACTCTGAAGACAATACTACCAGCAATGTCTTCCTTCTCTTTTCACGTAGAAGCACCGACAG
>NC_060150.1:51522244-51527563 GCF_021292245.1 Micropterus dolomieu | reverse complement strand
TGCAGACAGTTGTAAAGAAAGAACATCTTTTTCTTCTGTTCTCTACTTGTTATAGTTACACAGTATTAGGGGTGTGGGCTGTATTAAAAGTATCCACTGTTCTCCCATGCTCTAACACACAGTAACGATGAAATGTGTGCTGTTCTCACATTCTTCCTCTGTATGTACACATAAACAACAAGGCAGGGAAATATAAAAGGAATTTATTTTATTGTTTGGGTACATTATTGTTCAGTGTACATGCTCACATCTGAAACAAACTTTACGTGCTTGATAACTCTCCCACCCCGCAGACATCTACACACCAATACCGATTTATATTCATAGTGGCAAGTGCTATGTAGCTCCACATAGGGGACACAGGAAGTGACATATAGCACATTCATGCGGCGTCGGAACCGCGTAGGAAATTCACAGCCGCACCGGCAGAGCTCCAGAATATGCAACTCGGCCGGCTCACACCCGGACGCGCTACAAGTGCGAGGGCCCGCCCAACGCTGCTTGCAGCTTTAATTCAGATTTGTATTTAGTTGAATGCCTACATTCAGGTATAAACATGAAGCCATATGAAGTGGTAGGTTTTTAACATTTTAGCCGACTTGATAGATAGGGGAATAAAAACAGCTCCGTCAAGTCAGTGACGTTTTGCAGCGCAGGTGTTGTGCCAAATTCTGCATACACCTCACAGGAGGTAACGCTCTTTTATACTGAGAAGAAAAAGAGGTGGATGCAAATTTCGGGAGGTAGCCTACAACATCCGTTTTGCCGAATTATGCATTCACTTATTAAGGTCCTTTTCAGACACTTTGCTGTTCACATTGTTTGAACGTGGTTAACGCCACGTGTTTTTGCTGAATCTCAAGAAATATGTTAGCGATTGTTAACGTTCATTAAATATATGCAGATCATTTATCACTATTGATGAACCCCTCAAAGAATAGTATAGCGTTTAAAAGCGCGCCCCCCCCTCGCTACAGTTACTGTGGGAAACACTGCTTGGCTAGGTAGCATTAGCATTAGCTTCTTTTTTGTAGCATGTAACTATGTTATTGTAAAAGGCATTGACAGCCCCGCGAAGACCCTTACCCTAACCCTAATCATCACATGGGTTTGTGCCTAAACCATGATTGTATGCATGTCAACCGGTAAAGGCCGATGTGCGCAGCTGCAGGGTTAACCTCCATGTTGCAATGGGGAACAGAAAACGCTCATATTTGTCATTTTGGGAGTCATTAAAAACACTCATATAGGTCGTTTTGGAGACATCAACTATTGTGATTTTTGCTGGGATATGTACCAAACAAAGAGGTTTTGTCTATAGAATCTATCAGACTTTATTTGCATAGCGCCTTAATAACAACGTGTCAGGGACCAAACAGTCAGGCAATGAGGAGAACAGGAGTTTCTTTTTGAAAAACAGGGTTTTTTATTTACCCCCAAGAAGTTGAACAATAGAAACCAAAAACTTAACATCTAGGCCTATAAAAGAGGTCAACAAAACATAACTATACAGCAAAATAGCATACAACAAAACAGGATATGAACTGAACAAACTGACCTCACTGAATGAGACACAAGTGAACATATATAGTGGCTTTGCCAAACCAATACACATAAGAGGAAAACAAAATGGACGACAAATACAACAACTACAAAGTAAAAAAAAACTAAACCCAAAATCCCCCTCCAACATGGCAGCACATGGTATGGCTAGATTGGCCTTGCCTTTCTTCCCCCAGGACAGACCTCTCTCCAAGATGGTAACAAAGAAACAATGATTAATAAAACAGAAAATGTTTACATATCCCTACAATGTGAAAATGTGTGCACTCCATTTAAACAGTGTATGGCTAAGGCAAATAAATGTATATTATACCTGAAATAAACTATGTGGTCTGTGTTTTGAAATCAAAATTAAATCTGTACATTCTTGATTAAAAGTCATGTGAAATCTCTTTTATCTTTCGTCTCCTCAATTCGGGTGTGTTTCCAAAACGTCTCTGGTGAATCTCGCGGACTCGACTCGCAAGCCTCGGTATGCACAGATTTGATTGGCTGAGCAGCATCACATGAGACGATTGGAGCACATGCGATGTGTGCACTCCATTTAAACAGTAAATAAATAAACTATGTGGTCTGTGTTTTGAAATCATGAATTGTTTGGGGTGTGGCTAACTGCAAAAATAACTTAACTTGCGTACTTAAAACATGACTTGTGTGCGGTATTACCATTGCTGGCTGTTAACCTGTGTGGCTAAGGCCATCACACAAGGGTTTTCTGAATGTTACACATGGAGCCTTTAAATAGAAAGATGTGGCTCAGTGAAGCAGCTGAGAAGTCTCACATGCATTTAAAACTTTGACGCTGCAGCAGCAACCCTTTAATGTCCTGCTCAAACATTAGAGGACATTCTAAGTCACTGTTTCTTATTAAAAAATATGTAGAACTTAACTCAACCTGATTAAGCCACCTCTAGCACTCGGTTTAGTTATGTAATGCTGAACACATCCACTACATGTTGCTGTGTTTAAACAGCCTTTCAGTTTGCGTCCTTACACCAGGGGCGTTTCCAGGCTCTTGAAACATTGAGGGCTTAGCCCAGCCCAGAGATCTTTCATGTTCGACCCACAAAAAAGCACACAGCAATAAGGCTGCAACGATTAGTCGACGTAATCGACAACATGAAATTTCATTATCGACGCATCATTACATAGATGCCGTTTAAGGAAGAGATAGAAATCTTCATATTAGGAACATTTCTGGTTGTTTATTTCAAACTGCAATGCAACACAGGAAGTGCTGGGGGCAGTATCGCTTCCACTGTCTGCCATGACTGCCTGACTGTAAGACTACTCACGAAGAAGAAGCATTCCTGCGAGAAGCGGAAAGTAACGTAGAAAGCGTTTTTACAAGTTTTGTACGCTATTTAATCACTAAAACTTATAAGCACATTTGAAAAATAAACTACAGTAGTAGTATGAAAGGGGGCTGTTGCTTTATTATTCTAAATAGACATTACATTGTTAGTGTTCAGTTGTGGTTATAGTACTTCCTTTTAATTAGCTTTTTTTATATAGTCCCAAAAACAGTTAAAAGTTTTAACGTTTGTATAAATCAGTGACTTACAGGAGGAGCCTACGCTGTCTTTTCTTCTTCCCTGGTTTCCCCCTGCCGTTGATACTGGTGTTCATTCTGAATAGTAAACCTTGTTCACTTAATGCTAACGTTAGCTTGTTAGGATGTGTGTTGGAGATCAGTAATTCACTTGAAAGATATTTAATTAGTTAAATGGTTTAATTAGGGTTAGGGGATGACAAAAATAATCGCGACCAGTTGGTTAATCAAATAATTAATTAACAGATTAGTCGACTACGAAAATAGTCATTAGTTGCAGCGCTACACAGCAATATATCAACTGTCTCATTTTCTGTTGCTACCTTGTTATGCCAATTTTCAAACTGAACCTTATACCTACTTTACCTATACATCATTGAGCTACATTTTAATTATTAAATATCATAGGTCACATAAATACATCTATGATTTTTATAGTTATTACTGATAATAATTAACTGATAATATTAATGGGGGGGGGGGGGGGTCCTCCCCCTGAGAAATTTGGGCTTTAAACACTTTTTCTGCACCAATTTATTGAGGAAAAGTCTTAAAAAGTAAACACAAAATTCAGGTGACAGTTTAAAATATAAAAATATAATGTAATATCATGCAGTAAGGCTCTCAGGCATTCTGTATTGCTGTCTGATATGTTTCTCCTGTATATCAACTTTTCTCATTCAATTTCATCCCTGCTGAGTCAGCAAAGATGCAGGCATGCCTGAAATAACCTAAAGTCTTTAAATGTGCATGTGGCACCTTTTCACCTGAATGATAGAGTAATTAAATAAACTTTTGGACTTTAGTAGCTCCTCTGTTTCAGCAGGTTTTCTGCTCATGTTCAAAACTTTCTGCAAATCTCTCCCACATATCTGTGTTCTCTGACATTTTCAGAACAATATTTTGAGACAAAAGCCTTAATATTACGAGAATACAATCGCAACCCCCTTTCGACCGTCTGACAGACACAGAGCCAGTCTGGGTGACTGTACTGGGTGAGACAAGCTCTCTTCATCAGAGGTGGATAACTGAAACTGAAAACACTTGGTTCACACTTGGTGATCAGACAGAAATCTCACTCAACTTCCACACACATGTTCACTTCAGCACCTCTGATAAAGTGCAGCTCACAGCCACTTCAGAGGGAATTAGGCATCCAGCCTTACACAAAGTAAGAAACAACAAAGTCACTCCTGACATGAGGACTCTGTTTGGTGGAATTTTTAAAGGTATGCACATTTTTTAGACATTATATTTCCAGAGGTCTTACTTAATAGAATTATTTAACTTGATACAACAAAATAAGTCTAACAAGGGTCGTGCAATTTTTTAAAAACATGCTTGACCATACGGTTGAGTTGCCCTTTACTGATAAATGTAGTGATGCAATTCACAATTTTTATGAACATTCACTGTTGTTAATGTAATATATTTAATGTTATTCCATTAAATATTTGATTAAAAAAAAAAGACATATTGTGAATTGTATGCAACAGCTCAGTCACCGTAACGTTACCTGTTTTCCATTTGCAGAACACAACCATGTAGTTTAATGTACAATGCATCTACAACTAATCACAGCTTATTAGCTACAGTAAGTCAACACAACAATAATGTTATGTGGTGGTGTGTGGACAGAGAGGTACCAAATGCAGCACTCTGAGGGAAGGAGGTTTATTGACGGAAAAAGGGTGAGAGGGACTGAAGTGGAGGAGGACGTCGGGGAAACACAGGCACGAGGAACCAAGGAGCCTGGGGGCCAGGGGGCCAGGGAGCCGGGGAACACTGGGGCCGAGGTAGCGAGGAGCGGTGGGAGAACAGGGAGAACGCCGTGGGGGAAGTCCGAGGAGGATGAGCCCAGCCGACTGAACGGAGGACGAGGGTGAGTGTACCTGGGAGGGAAACAGACAGAGAGACAGGGTTAGTGGTGACGGCGACAAAGTACAGGGAAAATGTGAGAGTAAAACAATAAACATGAGAGCCTGAACGTGGAGGTGGCACCGGGTATTGAGCAACGACAATCAAGCGAGGATGGTGTGGAGAACCGGGGTTGAAATACAGGCAGGGATGAGGTTGATTACTGGCAGGTGTGGCAGGCTGATGAGGTGCAGGTGCAGGTAGTTGGCTGGGCTCAGGAGCAGAGGGAGAGAGAGCACACAGGGGAGAAAACACAGGGAGGCAGGCAGGGAACAGGAAACCAAGGA
>NC_060150.1:51510325-51522144 GCF_021292245.1 Micropterus dolomieu | reverse complement strand
GGTGAATTTATTTGTACCAATTTATTGAGGAAATGTCTGAGGTGACAATTCAAAATAAAAAAAATATAGTCTAATATAATGCAGTAAGGCTGTCAGGCATTCTGTATTGCTGTCAGATATGTTTCTCCTGTATATCAACTTTTCTCATTCAATTTCATCCCTGCTGAGTCAGCAAAGATGCAGGCATGCCTGAAATAACCTAAAGTCTTTAAATGTGCATGTGGCACCTTTTCACCTGAATGATAGAGTAATTAAATAAACTTTTGGACTTTAGTAGCTCCTCTGTTTCAGCAGGTTTTCTGCTCATGTTCAAAACTTTCTGCAAATCTCTCCCACATATCTGTGTTCTCTGACATTTTCAGAACAATATTTTGAGACAAAAGCCTTAATATTACGAGAATACAATCGCAACCCCCTTTCGACCGTCTGACAGACACAGAGCCAGTCTGGGTGACTGTACTGGGTGAGACAAGCTCTCTTCATCAGAGGTGGATAACTGAAACTGAAAACACTTGGTTCACACTTGGTGATCAGACAGAAATCTCACTCAACTTCCACACACATGTTCACTTCAGCACCTCTGATAAAGTGCAGCTCACAGCCACTTCAGAGGGAATTAGGCATCCAGCCTTACACAAAGTAAGAAACAACAAAGTCACTCCTGACATGAGGACTCTGTTTGGTGGAATTTTTAAAGGTATGCACATTTTTTAGACATTATATTTCCAGAGGTCTTACTTAATAGAATTATTTAACTTGATACAACAAAATAAGTCTAACAAGGGTCGTGCAATTTTTTAAAAACATGCTTGACCATACGGTTGAGTTGCCCTTTACTGATAAATGTAGTGATGCAATTCACAATTTTTATGAACATTCACTGTTGTTAATGTAATATATTTAATGTTATTCCATTAAATATTTGATTAAAAAAAAAAGACATATTGTGAATTGTATGCAACAGCTCAGTCACCGTAACGTTACCTGTTTTCCATTTGCAGAACACAACCATGTAGTTTAATGTACAATGCATCTACAACTAATCACAGCTTATTAGCTACAGTAAGTCAACACAACAATAATGTTATGTGGTGGTGTGTGGACAGAGAGGTACCAAATGCAGCACTCTGAGGGAAGGAGGTTTATTGACGGAAAAAGGGTGAGAGGGACTGAAGTGGAGGAGGACGTCGGGGAAACACAGGCACGAGGAACCAAGGAGCCTGGGGGCCAGGGGGCCAGGGAGCCGGGGAACACTGGGGCCGAGGTAGCGAGGAGCGGTGGGAGAACAGGGAGAACGCCGTGGGGGAAGTCCGAGGAGGATGAGCCCAGCCGACTGAACGGAGGACGAGGGTGAGTGTACCTGGGAGGGAAACAGACAGAGAGACAGGGTTAGTGGTGACGGCGACAAAGTACAGGGAAAATGTGAGAGTAAAACAATAAACATGAGAGCCTGAACGTGGAGGTGGCACCGGGTATTGAGCAACGACAATCAAGCGAGGATGGTGTGGAGAACCGGGGTTGAAATACAGGCAGGGATGAGGTTGATTACTGGCAGGTGTGGCAGGCTGATGAGGTGCAGGTGCAGGTAGTTGGCTGGGCTCAGGAGCAGAGGGAGAGAGAGCACACAGGGGAGAAAACACAGGGAGGCAGGCAGGGAACAGGAAACCAAGGAAAAAGCAGAAAAACTGATAAAAAGGAGAAAAAAACAGGACACTCACCGTCAGCCGGGCTGCCACCACAACAAATAAACCTGTAACCTGTTTGCAGCCGACGTTAATAATTAACGTGATGGCAGCCAGCGGGACGTAAATGATTAAGTTAATCGACCACCACAAGTTTGGCAAGTAAACAAACGCTCATTCATCTTTTCATAACGAACGACAGTCGGAGTTAACCTCCCGTAGGACGTAGCTGAAGCAAGAAGCAAGCTAACGTCAGCTAAACATGTTTATTAACCTCAGGTTACTAACCTATTTTGCGTTCAGCGCTTCTTTGTTAGGGTCTTGTTGTATGAAGTTTTAAAGTTTATGATGAATGGCTCAGCAGCTGCCGCTGTTTGTTGTCCTCTCTCACGTGTGGCTGTGCGCAGCAGGTGTTACGTAGGCAGGTTATAGGTAACGGAGTGAGGGAATAACAGCACGCTCACCAGACGCTTCCTAAAAATAAACATTGTTCATGAGTCCCGCACATCGAGTCTGAAGTCTTTTGAGGATGAGTCTCAAGTCAAGTCCCCATCTCTGCACTCTGTCGGCTCTGGTGCTAAATAATATGCGTGGTCCTCCATTTGTCCAGATCTTCTTCTTCTTCTTCTTCTTCTTCTTCTTCTTCTGTATTGAAGATAGTGATGAAACGTGCTCTGTAGATTAGTTTGTCCATTTGGGCTACTGTAGAAACATGGAAGTTCAACATGGCGACGTCCTTCTAAGAGGACCCGCGGTGTCTGTAGCTTGAAATGTCTCTTTCTAAGGTAATAAAAACATAATGATTCATTATGTAAGGTCTTTATACACCACTGAAAACATATTATATTGCATTTGTTCTTAAATATTACACATTGGATCAAAAAATCTCAACCGTTTTTGGTAGAGCACTGCATTAAAAAACTATTGGGTCTGTAAAAAAACAAACAAAAAAACATTTGGCTCTTATCCTCCAACTGTTCTTAAGAACAGATTTCTTCTAAAAACCCACTTCTGCAGTTTTCACAAAGACTCATTCGCCAATGTTTTCTTATTCCAGATTTGTTCCTAGGTAAGACAGAATCTATTATGTGTTGACATTTAAAAAAAAAATTTTTTTTAAATACACTTCTAGGACAAGCAATGCTTGTTTTATTGCTCATTTATAAATAATGTAAATAAATAATAATATAAATCCCTCTCCTTAAGGGCCTTATCAGCTGTGAAGAAAGTTTAAAAGGTAAAATAAAAAGTTTCCTTGCGTCTCTCCATGCATGTCTGGTTAACGGAACTAAAATGCAGGGAAAAGACGCAAGTGATGGAAATATGGATGCAATTAAGAGACTTGGGATGCCCGCTCTTCTATCTGTGTTTCTGTGTCTCATGCTGTTATATGGTGATAAACGGTGTTGTTGTTGCTGCTGTTGCCCCAAGCCAAAAAAAAAAAAGTTTCCAATGCTTTTTGAGGTTCAAGGAAAGGAGGTCCATCAGGAGGAAACTATAACAAAGGGCCAGTCAGGAGGTTAAGAAAGTAAAGGATGAAGTCACACAGTTTGACTCAGTGTCCATTAGATGGCGACAGCGTCCTGAATGTGAAGAGCTCTGAGTAACCCAAAGACAACCTGATGAACCAAAATGCCTCCATGTCTCTTATTATAATGAATTGTTTAGACCAAGTGTTTTTAAACGCAACATAATAATTCAGTTTGTTTCTATGCAGAAGTTTAAATGTTATTGAAGTTATATAAATTTACAACACAGCACTTAATTGCTCAGATTATTTTAAATCATTGTTTTGGACCACATCTCTACTAAAGGTTATAGTGTCTTGGATCAGCCTGTTCTTATTGCCATTGTTACAGTATTTCGTTTAATTGTGTTTGGCCTGGGTGGCACGGTGCTGCAGTGGTTAGCACTGTCGCCTCATAGTAAGAAGGTCGTGGGTTTGAATCCTGGTCATCCGCGGCCTTTCTGTGTGGAGTTTGCATGTTCTCCCCGTGTCTACGTGGGTTCTCTCGGGGTGCTCAGGCTTCCTCCCACCCTTCAAAGACGTGGACTAGGTGAATTGATGACCCTAAATTGTCCTTAGGTGTGAGTGGTCGGCAGCTGGGATTGGCGCAACCCTGTACGCAGGATAAGCGGTTGACGATGGATGGAGTTTGGTGTGTAAAGCTAGATTATTGCAAATTCAAGAACTTCCGGTCGTAATTTTGTACCAAAATAAAATCTTCGTTAATTCTTTCTACACGTCCACAGAAACAAGAAAACAAAACAAATACAGACAATATATATCTTTTTTGAGATTGTTAAGGTTCTGCCCAAATGTGTCTTTTTACAAAATACTTTTAAAAATACGTGTATGTTTTGTATTTTCAGAATACAGGAAAACACATTTATAACATTGGACATGTCTGAATTTGTACAAAATGGCAGAATATTAAGATTTTCATAATGAACACAAGGCTGGTAAGAGTTTGAACCCTACTGGAAGGAAGAACACGGAATTAAGCAGAACTGTAAAAGAACAACAACAAAAATACTGGAAATAGTCTGGTACAGTTCATAGAAACAGTCAATTCAATTTTATTTATATAGCGCCAAATCACAACAACAGTTAACTCACAGCGCTTTTATTTACAGAAGCCCAACAGTTCCCACCAAGAGCAGCACTAGGCGACAGAGGCAAGGAAAAACTTCCTTTAAGAGGCAGAAACCTCGAGCAGAACCATGGATCGTGGCTCGCTATGTCATAATAATTGGCTGTGATCAACTTTATTTATAGAGCACTTATCAAAACAAAGTGCTTCACAGAGAGAGAGTGAGAGGACATGAATGCTAAAATACGTGAAAAGCAGAATAAAATAAAAATTTAAATAAGAAATAACAATAAAATAAAACATTAAATTACAGAAACGCTATAAGAAAATATAAAAAAAGAAAATAAACAGGGAGCTCAGATAAAATCAGGATATGCTTTCTAATAAAAGTGTGTTTTTAGAGGACTATCTGCATCTGTAGGTGCTTCTTTAATATAAAATTTTATTTATTCAATTCAAAGAACAATACAAACATCGTTTTAGATCGATAAATAATTTATTTTGAAAAGAAAAGTTGAGGTTGTATCTCCCGCTGTTCCTCCCTCCTCCTCTCCTCCCCTCCCTCCTCCTCTCCTCTCCTCTCCTCTCCTCTCCTCACTCCGCATCCTTCCCTGCTGCTCTGTTGACCCGCTGCCCCTCGCCTCTGTCCCGGCTTGCTGAATTGTGAATTCGTGGAGCTTTTTACCGCGAAGATGAGTCCCGGGTTCCGGAGCTGGTCGCGTGTCTGGTCGTGTCTGCTGAGCCTGAGTGTTCTGACCCGAGCTCTGGAGCTGGAGGAGCTGTTTGAGTTCGGGGAAGGAGCCGGAGACCAGCAGCTGCAGCCCGGCTCCGACTCCACCGCCGAGCTGCGCCTCAACGCATCTCTGTTCTTCTTCAGCGGAACCTTCGACAAAGTTTACGTGAGTTTAACATCCAGCTGCTTTTAACTGGGCAGAGTTACAAGTTACTCAAGAATCGGTGTAAAAAACACTAGAACAAGGTTTCGGGTGTAAACCCCTTTAAAACTCACCCAGTTTAGCTGTTAAAGTTAAAATTAAAGATTGAATAGGACACAAAAGCGACTTTAAAATGAGTGAAATTCAAACGAGGTCTGGCTGTGAACATTTATGCAGGCCTACAATTGTTATTCGTTCCTCAGTTAATCATTTATATCATAAAATATCGTAAATAAATACTTTAAAGTGTCCAGAGCTCAAGAACACACTTTCTGTTTTTTAGTTATATTAAAATAATATTTACTTTACCTTCCTAACTTGACACACAGAAAAAGAAAATTCTAGTCAGTTAGTTATTTTGGCATTTTATATAATTCAGCAGATATTTATTAATTAATTTGACGCAACTTATTAAACCTGTGATTGACACTAGGGACGCAGTCAATTCATTTTTAACCTAAAAAATGGTAAACATGTTATTGTGATACTTTACATAACTTTTTGGAAGAAAAACTCATTTAATTTAAATTAAGCAGCATCTGATGGGGTTTTATCATTAAATTCCTCTTAAGAATCACGTTTATATACAGTGTTACAAATTTAAAGTGTTTTTTAACTTCTATTTAATTATGGTTTATTGATCCAGGTGGTTTCCATCTGCTCAGGGCCCCTTTGAGACTCTTCTCCACTTTAAATCACTTCTCTCTGTTTGTTTGTCTGTTTGTTGACACTCCTGATAAAGGGGTTTCTGTTAAATCAGTGAGCACACCTTGACACTTCGAACTCTCTCAGCTATTCTGATAATCGATTTAATCGGTTTGAGTCATTTTTTCAAGTCTAAATTCTCTGATTCCGGATTCTTAAATGTGAATATTTCCTGGTTTCCTTGCTTTCAACGACAAATATCTTTGGGTTGTGGACAAAACAAGACATTTTTACCATTCTCTGGCTTTTTATAGACCAAACAACTTATCGATTAATCGAGAAGATGATCAAGAATGAATATAACTCTTAGTTGCAGCCTGTACTTCTATCTCCCTTCAGCTGATATCATCTGTTGGGTTAGATGTTG
Organism: Micropterus dolomieu; assembly: GCF_021292245.1. Lineage (NCBI taxonomy): Eukaryota > Metazoa > Chordata > Actinopteri > Centrarchiformes > Centrarchidae > Micropterus > Micropterus dolomieu. The sequence continues at coordinate 51,515,861 of NC_060150.1, read as the reverse complement.
AAGCGGCACTAAACTCTTTCAGGACCTCAGTATTTAATCTACACTGTGGTGATTTTAAACTCTTTCAGTGCTTCAGTTTCTGCTCTTAAACTCAGACGTCGGCTTCTTTCAACACTTTCCTTCTGGCTGCAGCTGCCTTCAGTATTTCAGCCGTTTCAGATGCAAATGTTGTGTTGTCTGATTGATTAGTTTGATAAGAGAAATGTCTCTGTTTGTTTGTTGACACCTGATAAGGTTTTCTATTGGCTCTTAATCACCTTTGAAGCCGTTTACAAAATAAGAGTCCTCTCTGTCTGTCTGCAGGCGGAGCTGCTGTTTTTGGTTTCTGACTCTTTTTAGCGCGTTTCCACCAAAAGTACCCGGGACTTTTGAGTCCCCAGATCTGTTTTCAAGGAACTAAAAGGTTCCTTCGGCCCACTGTTGTGTGCGTTTCCACTGTGGTCTAAAGACCTGTGAAGATTGGGCAAATTAAGCAGCTGACGTAGGCTGTAGGCTGTAGGCCTGTACGCCGTACAAAGCGATGCACAGGCATCGTTACTTGTAACCACTATCCATGAGCAACATTTAAAAATCAACATCAGATTTACTGGAATATAATGAAAAACTAGGCTATAGGCTGTGCTTGACCAGGCAGCTTTTTTTGTGTGGGAGTATAATGAAGAGACACACGATAAAGTTTGTTACACATTTAATAACAAACTGGACAAAGCAATCACGTAAATTAACTCCAGTACAAAGAAACACAGTTTGGAAGGTTATTAAAACATTTCCAGCGACAAGAGCTGCAGATCAGCTGTGTCGCCTGAGTGTCGGAGGAACGGGATGTTTAACGAGCTTTATTACCTGCTGTAATCAGCTGTTCCGCTTGTTTTGGAGAGGAGGAGACCGACTTCAGCTCCGTGCAGAAACCTCATTACTGATGAAAACTTAAAACAACAACTCCAGACCCAGTATTTAGCGTAACCCCATCAGCTGTTCGCTGTAAACACACCGCTGCACGCTGGCTGCTATTTGCAATACATTTACTGCCAACAACGTTCTCAGTCAAACATCGGCGAGACGTGTGTGGCTTTGTGACTGTTGATTGTGATTTATTGGTTTGCAAAAAACGGTGGAAAAGAGAAGAGCAGTCGTAGAAAAACAGCCGACATTCTCCAGTTAAAGCCAGTAGCCTCTACTCGCCCATTCAGAAATTCACTGCAAGGCAAGCCCCACCCCCCCCAAAGTACCGGTACTTTCGTAAAGTAGGGGGTAAAATGAAGACCCTAGAACTACATTTAGACCCTGGTTCCTCCGGTGGAAACGCACTGAGTTCCTCCAAAGGTTCCTACTTCCGGGGTATAGTTCCTTTGGTCGAAACGCCGCTTTTGCGGTGAAACGATTAAGTGTTGGAGAAACTATTCAGATCCTTTACCTAAGTAAGCGTACTTTAGTATATATTAAAATGTTATTAGTAAAAGTATAATCATTAAAATGTTACAGCTGCAACAATTGATTGATATCAACTATTAAATTAATCGCCAACTATTTTGCTAATAGATTAATTGGTTTGAGTCATTAATTAAGATAAAAAAGTAGAGCTGCACGATTTGAAGAAAAAGTCATATTGCAATTATTGTGGACAATATTGCGATTTGCTATTATAATGTGATTATAATGAAACAAATGGTAGGCTACTATGAGTCTGCTTGCTTAATTATCAAGGAATGCACAAGTACTGATATTTTGAAATGTGTATTTCTCAACTTGAACTAAGTTAAACAATAAACAATATTTATAACATAATAGCATATTCTAACATAACAACATAACTCACTGTACATCTGTCCACTGCAGAGTCTCTATCCACAACCTGGAGGAGTAACTGTACATGACTTTTGCCAGAGATATAGAGGGGACATGCCACTCAATCGCATCCTCAATACAACTCTATGGGGAAAGCCTGTAATAGCAAAGATGGCGGTTATCCCGCCCCTCCCACTAGAAAGCCAATCGTCTGCTTTTAACAGCCAAAGCGGGAAACATTTCAGCGAATCGTGTGGTTCCACTGACGTATGGATCTTTTTCTGAAACCGGTCAGGAAAACGCTTTTTTAACCTTATTTTGTGGCACTGTCGTCAAACTGTTTCAGCGATTTTTATGTCCCGGTGACCAGTAAAAGTGCAGTTGTGGCTCTCTCTCCCTGTTCATTCAGATAGGTCTTGTTAGTTCGAAATAGCTGCCAGGAGGCGTTGCCAAGATGGCGGCTGAGTGGCAGGACTTGCCTAGAAAGACTTTCCTTTTCACAGGGTACTTTACATTTTTTTTAAATGAAATGCAAAACACAAAAGTGGTTAAGAATATTTTTCTTTGTATTTTACAACCATTCAGCTAATGTGAATGGGTGTAAAATTGTATACGTGCGGCTGTTATAGTCTTTTGAAATGTTTTCAATCGAATGGATCACATTCTGAGTCATTTCACTCGGGTTGTGACGGTCAAATATATTGATCCACCGTGTTACAGCCGCTGTTTTGGCCGCTAATAAACTTACTTTACTTCAAAGCAAGGACCACTTCCTGTCAGCTCGGAGGCATTGAGAGGCCGACCAATCACAGTTCTTACGGTCCGCCTCGATGTGTACTTACATTTTTGAGAAGGTACGCGTCAGGCAATGGCGTAGGGGACGGGGCTACACAGAGGCTACGCCGTTGATTGGACGCCGAAGTATAAATTGCACTTTAATCTGACTATAATGTTAAATATCCTTCACCTACCTTTAGCGTTTAGAACTGACTCAACAGGGCTTCCCCGAGTGCTTTACAAACTGACGCCAACGTGTCTTGACCATGTGTTCATATGTGACCAATTGTGAGTGAGAACTAGGTTGCAGATCGATTAATCATTTCAGATGAACTTTTCACGTTTTTGTATTCAAAAATCAATTCGTAAAGTAGCTGAAGCCGTCAAACACATGTTGTGCAGTAAAAAAGTAGAACTACTCGAGTACCTTAAATTTGTACTGGAGTAAGAGTACTCTGTTACGGACAGGTGGAGCTGCAGGTGGAGGTTTGTTGCTTGTTTCCTCACAGAGGAGGTGTTGGATTCTCTGTGAAGGAGTGAACAGACGTTGGAATGTGAGTCAATTAAAAGCCACCACAGATAAGCCTTTCATCACAAACACACACGCACACACACACACACACACACACACACACACATTCCTCAGGTCATGTGACAGCTAATCCAGATTGGAGCATCTACACCTGGTGTGAAACTCAGATTAAACATGTCAGCTCTATAATGTCACTTTAATGTCAAATTAAATTCAAGTTTGTTTGATTGTCTTGACAAGTGAAAGAGAGGGGAAGGAGGTATTTTAGCATAGCTGGTTTAAGAAATGGACAAAGTGGGAAACTGCTTTGCCCAGCTTCATTGTCAGATCTTTATAATACTTTAATTAAATGCAGATTTTGTCACTACAGCAGATTATCAGATAAGGCTGGTCCAGCTTTATGATCTGCCCCAGCTTTGTAATAATAATAATAAAAACCCAGGGACACTTTACTGAATTGACCTTTGGTGACATAATACATTTTTTTTAGATAAAACACGGGGTAAGCAGCTGGAGAAGGTCCCTGCGTCAGAATCTAGATTCAGACTTTTATTGTTTTGGTTTATTTTTGCTCACATTCTTAAATAAAGTTTAATCAAATGATCTCAAACACACTGACAGAAAACATGTTAGTAACTGGTTTCTGGCTCTCTCTGTGCACCTGGAGGCGACAGGACTCATATTGAGTTTGGGGGGAAGGGGGGGGGGCGGTGGGCTGACAATAGGGGCCTGACAACAGAGTTCTGCCCTGTGGCCCCTTACAGGCTAATCTGGCCTTTGATTTTCCATCTCTTTTTTTTTTCACATTTGGAATTCCTGAACTTTGTAAATTAAAACACTCCTGGCTGACGACTTCTCCATTATAGGTCTTTGTTCTCGCCGTTTTAGTCTGGACGGGAGGTGCAAACGTAGTAAAAGGTCTCCGTTTTGAAACGAAAATGCGGTAGTGTGGATGGGGCCTGGGAATCATTCTGTTATGTGTAGAGCCGAGTTCACACTACACGATTTAATGCCTGATATGCCAGTCTGCGATCTCGTGTGCTGTGTCACTTCTCGTGGTTTTCCTGACAAAACTTTGAAGACCAGACACAGCCGCTGTCAGCTCGTGTAGTGTGTGACCCCCTGTCGCCCCTCAGTCACGTAGCGTGAACGCCACAACGACTTCAAGACACAGAAGTTACAAGACGGCAAGTTGTGTAGTCTGAACAGCACGGCGACTTGCTGCCGGAGAAAGTTGTGTAGTCTGAACAGCACGGCGACTTGCTGCCGGAGAAAGTTGTGTAGTCTGAACAGCACGGCGACTTGCTGCCGGAGAAAGTTGTGTAGTCTGAACAGCACGGCGACTTGCTGCCGGAGAAAGTTGTGTAGTCTGCACAAGGTGACATCAGACTTGACAGTGCGTCCTAACCATGGTTATTGTAGTTTTGCATTTGTAGTTGTTTTTAAAAAATATTGTTTTTTAAGTTTTGTATAGGTTTAATTAGTCATTAAAGCGTGTTTGCTGGTTTAGTTGAGTTTTTATTTTTTGAAACTGCTTTGTTTTAGTATAGTTTTTATTAGTTTTAGTGTTTGGGACTCCGCCGCTTTCTCCCGACTTTCGCCGTCATTATGCCAGGCGTGCGATAAAAACTAACACAGCTAAGACACTGAAAGATTTTATATCCACCCAAAATACCAGGCTTATGCGCTGCTATGAAATAAGCTGACAAAGGTGGAAACTAAAGACATTTACTCTACTTACTAATTTAGTTTATTTGAGTAAGTTTTGTAAACAGACAAAACTTACTCAACAGTTTCAGTTAGTTATTTTTTTGTAAAGCCTTGTTTGTACTTTTTATTTCAGTTAAAATGTTTTGTCACACCAAATTTTTGTAAACAATGACAAACTTTGCTGAAAAAAAATGCTATGTTAGCTGTCTTTGCAAAATGGTCAGGTCAATGTCAGTGGATGGCTCTTCCTCTGTGTTGTATATTATGTGGGTCACGTTAGTTACAGCGACTGAGAGGTGGAGAAGATGTGTACCTGAGTATCGGTAAAGGGCAATAAAATCTAAATTGAACGTTACGAAGCAAACAGCGGCAGGTCCGATCTAGTGTAGCGTTAGCTGGCTGCTCGTGGCTGCATCACTAGGGGACAGTAAACAAATCGATCCACATTTGCTTTTTACCGTTACATCATTTCTTGCAGGCTTTGACACTTTGACATAATACCAGTGGTACACAGGAAAGTAACATGGGTCGCGTTAGTTGGTGAAGTAATGTGGAAAGCGATACAACTTTGCACCGGATAACATTAGCAACTGCTCGGTGTTAGCCGGCGAGCTAACGTGACTTTCTCTGTGTTTCTCCAGCTTTACTAATGCTCGCTTTGTTCTTGCTCGACATCATCTGAACCTGTTTGGTCTGATGGGCTTCAGCACATAAACCTTTATTGTTGTTTTG
>NC_060150.1:51489848-51510225 GCF_021292245.1 Micropterus dolomieu | reverse complement strand
GCGTTAGCTGGCTGCTCGTGGCTGCATCACTAGGGGACAGTAAACAAATCGATCCACATTTGCTTTTTACCGTTACATCATTTCTTGCAGGCTTTGACACTTTGACATAATACCAGTGGTACACAGGAAAGTAACATGGGTCGCGTTAGTTGGTGAAGTAATGTGGAAAGCGATACAACTTTGCACCGGATAACATTAGCAACTGCTCGGTGTTAGCCGGCGAGCTAACGTGACTTTCTCTGTGTTTCTCCAGCTTTACTAATGCTCGCTTTGTTCTTGCTCGACATCATCTGAACCTGTTTGGTCTGATGGGCTTCAGCACATAAACCTTTATTGTTGTTTTGTGGCCTTACGTGGAGCCCGTGTTTTACTGTGAGCCGGTTATGTTTATGCTGTTAGTGGACTGCATGTCGTTAGCTGCCGTGTTGTCGCTGTAGCGTGAGAGGCTCGGGAGCGCGCACAGGGCTGAATCCGACCCGGTGTCCCCACATTAAAAGCAGAATAGTGGCTGATGCGAGCAACGGAGAAAACAGGCGTGTGCTTCATTTCTAAGTGACTTTTGAGCCCATTGACAATAAGGCAGCGAGAATTTGATTATATTAATAAGTGATTTCATCAAAAACTACATTTACTACTTTAAGTTTTGTTTTACACTAATGGGTAACACTTTATATTAAGGTGCTTGTAATAAGCAGTAATTAACAGTTGATAAGTCACTTATAAGAACTTTTAAAGGGAAAAAGCCAAAAACCATAATACCACCTCTTTAAAATGCTTATAAACATATATGTGTGTGTGTGTGTGTGTGTTAACCGAAGCACATTTAACTAATTTATTGTTACAAGACACTTATAGGCTCTTACTAGAAACTTAGTTAAACAAGAGATATATATCTTATAAACCTTAATAAGAGGTTTAATAACATTAATGAGACTTAATTAGTTTTAATTATATCATTAAACTCTTATTATTGGCTTGTAAGATATTTATGAGCACTTATTAGAAACTTATTAATAGAAAACTTATAGATGTTATTAATAAGACATGTTTAATGACAGTAATCAGACTATGAGAGGTTTATAAAAATGCCTTATAAAGGCTAATAAACCCTTTATTATACACTTATTAACCATTAACAATGCTCCTTTGCAGCTACTGGACCTAAAGTGGGAACAGTGTCTTATGTAACCATTCACATAACTATCAGTGTGTGTATAGGAAATGACAGAAGGTTAGAACGGCGCTAAAGGTGCTGGGAAAAATTTGGGTGCGCCTAAATTTTGTGCCAGTGCAGCTAAGTGAAAAATTTAGGTGCATCAGTGCAACCAATTCGTCCACGTTGAGTGTTGTTTCAGTCACGTCACCATTTGTTTTCCATCCCCGTGTTAAAACAACAGACCACACAGACCACTCGTGTCTCTACAGGAAGTCGAAGGGATGAGTTCCACGTTATTTCAGATGCCGCAGGCCAAACATGTTAAAATCTGAGCAGACGTGTCCATTAAGTTTGTTGTTGGAGGATAAATCAGCGTTCACATACAGGACAGGAAATATACGGACGCTGGTCCTGTTGATTTTACCCCACAAGCTGCAATGTTGTTTGGTCTTTCAGCTGATTGGTTGGATCTCTCTGTCCAACACTCTCTGTCCACACTGTGATCTAAGCATTAGGACATCAGTAGGTAACATATTTTCTGTAGTGAAACCAGAGAGATTTCCTTTGAGGCTTTGACAGCTGAACAAGAACTTTGTCTGAATAAAATAAAGTTAAAATGTTGATTTAAATCATCAACTGTTGGTTGAAAAATCTACTGAACAAGTTTTCAATAACCTGTTCTACGGAGACTTTTAGGGCTGCATTAAATAAAAAAGATTGAGGTTTGAAACCCAGGCCTGTTCAACATCGACAACAACAACAAGTGAAGAAAACACCATGTCAGTATTTCTTACACAAGAGTAAATTTAACAGGCAGATGGTTATAAACTATTAACGAGCACAGACCTCAGATTATATTTTCAAGTCTGTGATTCCTTGACACCTTTTTAGCTTCTTCCAAAGTACAAACATTACATTTTTAAGGGACATAAAATTAATCCGCAGAATATAGTCCCCATCAAATGCACTATTGCCTCCTGTTTGATTTAAAAACTACAGGGAGCAGCTGTTTTAGGAAATTACTGAGCCTTTATTTAAAATTATGTTTTTGTGAGGTGTTTTTAAAGACTAATGTCTTCAGTAGGAACCAGTGGGCTCAGAGCTAAGAGCCACAGACAGGAAGTCAGACAGGACTGAGAGACAGACTGACAAGTTGGTCTGGTCTGAACCAGAAATGGGGACTCGAGTTTGAGACTCGTCCTGAAAAAGACTTTAGACTTGACTCGGACTCAACATCACTTTATGTCCGTAGTAACAGCAAAGTTATGTCTTTGTGAAACTTTAACGTTTCTTTTGACGGAATAATCACAATTGTGGCCAAATAAGTGTTTGCAGTGTATTGCGTAATTAGGCAGACAAAAAGATCAGAATTGGGTTTATTGTAGGTTTTAACTTACCAAGATATATTTGCACATAAAATAATTTATATAAAATAAAACCAAATAAAAAACAAATACTGTGACCACAACTCTACTGTACACTAGCAATGTAATGTCTTAATATAATAATAATATTAATAATAAAGCAAAGACAGTCCCCTTTCATACTATTTCTGATCATTTTTTCCAAAGTTTCACAAGACCAGATTTTTTTGTACATCATCAAGATGTCTCTTAATTGAAGTTAAAATCTTACAAAATTACTCAGAATGTAATGACAAAAGACAATGGTTCGAACGTTAAAACTATCTTACACCTGTGGGTTTTTACTCTGCCGTTGTTGCTGGACTCTCTGGCTGTAGTGGTCTGCTTGTCTGTTGAGGCCTCTGTGAGCTAACTGGCCAGCCGGCTCGTTGGCTTCCCCCCCGCTGGCTGGTTCGCTAGCTCCCACCGTTGACGGTTGCGGAGCGTCACAGCTCCAAAAATGTTTGCGCACATTTTAGATTCGCCATAATTTTTAGTAAAACTGCCAATATTCGACATCTACACAGTTGATTTGTCGCCTCAAACCGTCTCAGAAGTGGATTTAGTGATGAAATAACGTACGAAAATAGTAAAAAATGTTCTGTTGTTGGCCTCTATCTCAGCTTCTTTCAGCCCCTCACTTGAATGTCAAAATGAATGCTGGTATATCTCTGCCGTCATGTTCACACAAGTTACCAACCAATGCATCCTCGGTAAAATTGGCGTGTCAAAAACACTTCTGGGATTTTTAACCGTTCTTGCCAAAATGCAAACTTGTGTATTGGGACAGTACTTGGGCCACAAAAGAAGACATTTCACAAGAACACAAGTACAGACAAGAACACAGTTTGAGAAACAGCCATGATCTCTTTTGCAATTGACCCTTTGCTAAGCCACGCCCCGAATAATCAGCTGGCCAATCACAGTGCAGTATAGGACTCGCTCTATCTGAGGTCTGACACTTTCATTGCTGTGCTCCATTGACTCGTATGCAAGAGGAGTCGTGTTCTAGCTTTTTTTGCTGTATTTTTCTGAGATATGGTCAAACGTTGTTCCTGGGGCACTTGTAATAATTACAGTCGCTACGCAGAGATGTTAAAAGGAGAACATATAATTACATTTACAAATCCAGAAAAATGTATGACTTGGACTCTAGCTCAGAGACTTGACTTGGACTCTAGCTCAGAGACTTGACTTGGACTCTAGCTCAGAGACTTGACTTGGACTCTAGCTCAGAGACTTGACTTGGACTCTAGCTCAGAGACTTGAGACTTGACTTGGACTCTTGCTCAAAGACTTGAGACTTGACTTGGACTCTTGCTCAAAGACTTGAGACTTGACTTGGACTCTTGCTCAAAGACTTGAGACTTGACTTGGACTCTTGCTCAAAGACTTGTGAGCATCTCTGGTCTAAATGTAGCAGGAACCTCCAGGTCTGAAAAGTGAAGCTGAAGAGCCTTAAATCTGCATCCTCTCTAACAGCCAGCAGGGGGCGACTCCATGGGCTGCAGAAAGAAGTGTGATTGTATAGAAGTCTATGAGAAAATGTTTCTACTTCTCAGCTGATTTATTCCCTCAGTAAACACTTTCCTGATGAGTTTATGGTCTCAGTCGCTAGTTTCAAGTCTTCTTCAACACAGCATGATGTTCATTTAGTAAACTATGGTCCCATTTAGAGGAACAGAGACCAGGAAGCAGGGGAGGCTTTAGGATAGATAAAGGTGACTCGTATCCGCTGTTCTGTGGTTCTCCGTTGCCTGGTGGCAAAAACACAAGATGGCAACGACCAAAGTGCCAGTGTCAGTGATCATCTTCATGGTTCATGGATGGTCTCCAGTGTTAAAGTCAGAAGCTTTTTACTGTGTAAGAATGTGAAAACTGCTTCCTGTTGAACATAAACGTAACACCACCAGTACTGTCGTCATTTTTCTGCTGATGATTGTCCAACGTCTTGCATGGCAGGACCTACCACTGCTGGTTATATGACCATCATATACACTTATATCTAAATTAAACCAGATCCATTTGTGTGAAGATAAATAAACGTTGTAATCCTATAAACTAAAGTCAAAAGCTTATTTAATAAAAGCAGTTTACTCCGCGCTCCTCCCTCGAGCAAACGGCGTAGTTGCGAACAAAGTCCAGTCCGACCACGGGTGTTTATTTGTCCAAAAGCTAGAGCGCTGCTCTCTGCTCCTCTCCCCCAAGTTTAGCAGCTCTCAGCCGGCCTGCAGATTTTCAATCGCCCGCACTCCCTGGCCCTCTCCACACAACGCTCTGAAGCTGTCCGTGACGTATGGACAATCACTGATAGGCTATCGCGAGTCAGCGTCATGCGAATTCCTTCGCGCCGCCTGACTGGAAATCGCGGATCTACACGTCTTTGCATTGACTTTGTATGTAAACTTACCGGCCCGAATGCTCGCTTCGCTTTTGGTCTGAAAGCACCATTAGTCCAGCAATAAAGCTCACATGAGAAAAGTGACACAAAAATTAAATACGCGTTCAGTCTGAATGTTGTACAGTAACAGAGATTTTTATGACATTTTGATGACATCTCAGTGTTTGTCTCTCAGCCTGCTCTTCCTGATTTTCCCACAGGGTATAGCTCTTATCAGTTGTTGTGAGTCCGTAAGTCCCCTCTTTTAAGTGTCTACCCCCCCCCACACACACACACACCGCCACCCAAAATGAGTGGTATCCTGTTGCTCTGTGGTTCCCCAGTAATTATCAGTGACACTTCTCCAGCTTTCTTTTACATTCAAAGTGACGTCAGGTTTGTAAAACAGTGTACAGCCGATTGTGAAATAAAAACCTCCTGGAGGAGGAGGAGGAGGTTTTTCCGGCCATCGGCAGGAAGCGGAGCGTCCTTGTAGAGTTTCCACATCTGGAACATATAGATTCGAGACATCTGTCCCCCCCCCCCAAAAAAAACAGATGGCAGCGCTCAGTGCGTTCCCTCCCTCCGCTGTTCTCACGCTGATAATGATGATCTCAGGGGTCGGACATGTGTGATGTCAGCGGCGTCCTGGCAGGTTTCCACGGAGGAGGATGTGTGAACTCACTGCTGCATGTATTATTACAGTACATTTGTTGCTGCGTGCACAAACAGGTCGTTTACTGCGGAGAGTATGCAGCAGAGACGTCCAGAATTTAGGCTTTACACAACTTTTGCCTTTTAAAGTACATTGGAGAGATTTTCCACATTAGTGTATGAAGTACAAACTACATCAACTTTATGTTCCAGCTGACAATCTTATAAATATCATGTTTTTCTTCCTTCCAGGCTGCCACATCGTGTTTAATGGAAAGTTTTCCTCACATGTTTAATAATAACAATAACAGTCTTTATTTGTAAAGAACCTTTCAGTGCAGCTCAAAGTGCTATATGTTCACAAGCGCTTAAACGAGGAACTAATACATAAATACAGCAGCACGCACATGCACAACACACAGGTATTAAAACCAGAAAAAGGGTAACAGACAGGGCTGTAAAATCAAATAAAAGCATGAATAAAAGTGCGTTTAATCAGCTAAAAGCAAAAGCATAAAAAGTAGGACTTGAGCTGAACAATCTACAGAGGTAGCTTCTCTTAATTATAGAGGATGTTTCAAGCAATCAGTACATAAAAACACAACGCTGCTTCACCAAACACTTTACCGTTCATTCTTGGTGCATTAAGCAGAGCAGCAGCAGAGGACCTGAGAGAGTGAGTTGAATTAAATGCCTTTGTTGTCATTGCATGTAACATACAACAAAATTTGTAATCTCTCATAAAAGAATTGTTTCCATTCACCTCGCTCAGACATGCTCACAGTAAAATGAATATGATCACTAAATAAGATAAAATATGATAAATGAAGTGCTGTCATATACTTAAGTCCGTGGTTAAAATAGTTTTTGTGGGAGAGAAGAGTTGGAATATATATAATATATAAAAAATATCTCTAAAGGAAGAAATCTCTGTGTGTCAATTATGTCAGGAACCGTTTGTCCAATCGACTTCAAACATGGCAGCTGTGTTGCTGCGGACCTAAGAGCAGACCTTTGCAGACGCTGTTCTGCTGAACTGTCTCCCAGCACATCCACTCCATCTGTGGCTGACTTCTTAGAAAAGAATCGCTTTGAGTGTTTCTGTCACTCCTCTGTGAGAAGGAGATTAAGCTAGCAGCACCTACATTTGGAGTGCACACGTATTCAAGCCTTTAGGGTAACTGAAGCGGCCCAGAGCGAGCTGACAGGCAGGTTAGAGACTTTATCCTGTCAGTTTGTCTCTTTACAAAGACAAGTGTTGCAGTATGAGAGTCCTACCTGAAGACAGGCTGTGAAGTCTTCATGTTACGCCGTACGAGAACCACTTAAAACATTATTTATCAAACTGGCTCGGACTGGATGGATTTAGCGTGAGGATACACATGTGACAACGTCTGGTTTTTAAAATAAGGCATCTGTGCAGGATGGAAATAAGTTTAATTGGATTATATTCACAGAAAGTATAAAACATATTACATGTGGCCATTAAAAGTAAATGGAAACATGTAATTTACTTAATCGGACCCTCTCGGGCGTCGGACCCCCCCACTATAGTCTCTCCACATCCTGTGGGACACACTGAGGAAAAAACACATTTGACTGTTTAATTTACGCAGTGGTAAAAGAAAGGCAAAATAAATGTAAAAAATGTGAATTTTCGGTGCATCCCTAGAATTATCGTCATCACGCAGGTTTGATATAGAAACTAGTGTGTTGAAACGGAGTTTTTGTTCTTGAAATAGATGCAAATGAGTGCATATTTATTGAGCTACTGCCTCATGTGCATGTTTAAACACACAATTTTACATGTGTTTCTGCTGAAAGAAAAATTAAGAGAGAGACGGCTGCTACCTTAGCCTGTCATCCTCCTGTTAGCTTATTACAGGTTTGGGTTTGGCAGCGTCGTTAGCTGTTAGCTTGATCCTCTCAGACAAAAGACTTCCTGTCTGCTCTGTAATGAAGCTCGAGGGTCTTCATCTCTGCAGGCGTCGTCTCTAAAGTCATAGACCTGCTGGGAGACCCCAGCCTTTTCACCCATATTCTGCTGCCATTCATGCGTTTCTCTGGAGGAAGTCTCGTCGGGACTGGTGGTGGGGGCTGAAGCCCTCCAGACTTTACAGAGGCAGTCAAGCAAGACAGCTTTCCTCCTGGGCTCTTATTTCATCTACTCTCTCATCTCGCAGCATCTCAAACTCAGATATTTCCTTCTTCTTTCATGTCCTCAGAGCGCTGAGACTCCAACCTTTGAACTGTCTGCTGCTGGTCGCTTGTGAAGGTGTGTTATCTACCTGCTTCTCCTCCTCTCAGGCGGAGTCATTTCCTCCTGTTGAGGATTAAATCACGTCTTTTTTCTAAAATATGTCTCTCAACTTCTGACAGTTTGAATGGCTTCTTTTAGCTTTGATGATTTTTAAATTTTTTTATTTTGTAGCTTTGACTTTAATTAAAGAGCAAGATATGGTTCATCTTTTGTTCTGATGATCTAACAGGAGAGTTTCATGTCCAGCTATACGTCGGGTTGGGTATCGATTAAATTTTACTGATTCTGATTCTACTTATAGAATCTTGGTTCTGGTTCCTTCACCACAGATCTTGTCAGCACTCGATGACCTTCATCGTCTTCCTCCTCGCTCATCTTCCCCTTCGTGGCTAAAGTGAAAGGAGTCTGTCCTAGAGGGGCGTCTCTGGGGACTCGTCTCTAAGAGAAATATCTATTGAATCATTTGTAGCCATCGTTGGTTTCCCTTCAGTATAAAAGGTGAACGTCAGCTCACCTGTGTTTTGTACCTGAGACGTTGCTGCTGTTAGCGTTAGCTGGATCTGGGGCATCGTTGTAGCTGGGAGAGTGCGACACGTTGAACACGATGCGTTCCTTCAGATTCACGCCGTGTTGAAGTAAACGCTTTGTCATGTTGGAGCTGCTTCCTGCCTCGCACCAAAGCGTTTGCTGCGGTCCACCACGGTCCAGGACTGGAAACAGAAGGACGCTCTTCTTCATGCTTTGACGTAACAAATGAGGTGACGTTAGGTCGGCGTAGCGGCTCCTGGCAGATAAGAGACACTTTGATGGACTGTAAATGTTCACTGCAGTTCAGTCAGGAGCTGAGATATGTAGGAAGTTAGGAGCCGAGGAGCCGAATCCAAACACATGGGTCTTAACCAATTCATGGTTCTTTCAATTTTGAACCCGACTTTTCCTGCAGGAGACCCAAAATAACTCTGTACTCAGGTGTGAAATGAGGCTTTGAAAACCTTAACCAAAAATACTGACTGTCCTGCACAAACTGCAGCCATCAACGCCAAATGTGAGGCTGGTTTTGGTTTTTTGCTTGCAAACTGCTATTTTAGAGCAGTGAGAGAAGATACAGAGCTATATTTTGATTTAGTTGATAAAGGCATAAGTATGTAAGGAATATGTTCCCCCAAAAGGTTTAAATGACGGAAATTCTGCTCTAAAGGGTCAAAACAGCAGTCTTGTATTTTTGTTACACCGACATGTTTCTCCACGTATCCCATCATTAACTCCCACAAAACAGAATTTAAAATGTCGTCCAGATCATGACGTTTCCAAACATTTGAATATATTTCATTCTGAATTAGAAAGAAATGTGTATGAAATGTTTCAACCAAGCGTCCTTCTGTAGGAACAATGTTATTATGGACGAATCTGCAGCTTGTGCAACGTTTCGTACTGTACCGTTCTGTTTGGCAATCGGTTGAAGGATTTTTTGAATGAGACTGTTATAAAAAAAGGAGATACAGAAGCAGAATGCAAAAGTTAATAAATAATAATTATAGTTAAAACAAGGTTAAAACAAAAAACATATTTTAAGTGTTGCTTAGCCAGGGAGATGGTTTTGTGTGATGTTTGTTTGGTTTTCAGATTCTGTCTCTCAGAAGTTTCACACATCTCAAAACAGTTTAGGTTTGAGAGTGAGGTTAAGATGAGAGCTGACAGGATCTTAAATATGAGGGTCTGTTTGTCTCAGTATGATTTAGTGAAACAGTTAAATTTGAAACACGTGTCGTATGAATAGACGTCTCTGTGCAGAACAGCTGTTTTCTCTCTGCCTGGCTGAATGTACGTGCTGAGATAAGATAGACGACGGTATAAGATACACAGTTTATGTCTGGAGCTGCTGGTGTGTTTAAGGCCTGAGCCAAACAATCAGTACCAGCTCACACTGGATGGAGGATAACTTTCCCTTCGACCACAGTCGCTGCAGCTGACTTCATGTTGATGTGATAAAAATGATTCCAATGAAGGTCCCCTGCCTGATGACGGATGCTTTAAGAAACGGTCTTCAAAATATGAACTGAAAACCAAATTCACTCTAAGACTAAGGACATGTTCACATTATCACAGAAAAACACCTTTTCAGTTATTACGTTTGTGGTGTGATGACTGTGGTGTGTGTTAACTGTTGGTTTGTGGACTACCGTTTTGAAGCCTTGAGTTTGGCCTTTTGGCCGTCACCATGTTTTTTTTGGAGCTAGATGTGACCATGTTTGGGCAAGAGGGGTGGAGCTAGCTAGCTTGGTTAGCATGTTGGAAGCTAATTTTGGCTGGCTTAAAACAAAAGTACTTACCAGAAATATGAACAGCCAACTCCTAAGAAGCTTTTTAATGCACTAAGAGCAGCGGATACAAGCCATACAGTCACGTGCAATTGGCATGCTGTCCACAGAGCTGTTGCCTGTTGCCATCCAGCATCTTCACCTCCAAGATCGTCTGAGACCAGCCACCCGGACAGCTGCTGCAACAATCAGTTTGCATAACCAAAGAATTTCTGCACAAACTGTCAGGAACCGTCTCAGGGAAGCTCATCTGCATGCTCGTGGTCCTTATCAGGGCCTCGATCTGACTACAACTTCTCACAGCCATTGAAGAGGAGTGGCCCAACATTCCATAGGTCACAATCAACAACCTGATCAACTCTATGTGAAGGAGATGTGTTGCACTGCGTGAGGCAAATACTGACTGGTTTCTGGATTTTGATTTGATTTTGACAGAGGAATAAGCCTTTTGTGTACATAGAGAAAGTCTTAGATCTTTGAGTTTAACTCATGATGAATGGGGGCAAAAACCAAAGCGTTAAAATTTTGTTCTGTATAGATAGATATAGATATATGATATCATAGTTGGCAGTAACTAAGTAGATTTACTCAAGTACTGTACTTAAGTACAAATTTGACGATTTCTATTTTCTTTTCTACGACTTTCTTCTTCTACTCCACTACATCTCAGAGGGAGATATTGTACTCTTTACGTCATTACATTTATCTGACAGCTTCATTTACTTTACAAATTAAGATTTTTACACACAAAACATTTGATGAACATATGATAAACTGTTTAATTTATAACAAAACATGATTTGTTATAAATTAAACTCCAACAGTTTATACAAGTACAGCTGGTACATTAGATTAGTGAGAGAAATTTAATTGGCAACTATTTTGATGATCGTTGAAGTCATTTTTCATGTAAAAACATTTCAAAACATTTTGAGGTTTGGACTGATAAAACAAACATTGTGATAGTGTGTTTTTGGGCTAACTGTGACAACATTTATCACTATTTTCAGACTTTTTACAATGGATCGTGCATCGTTGTCCAATCCAGATCTGTAGTTACGCGACGAGTGGTTGTCAAATGTTATTTTTCGGATCTCAATCAAGCAGCCATTTGGGTATGAAAGTGAAACCATGCAGAGGGAACTTAAACCTGCATTCTCTCTAACAGCCAACAGGGGGCGAGTCTGCTGGCTGCAGAAAGAAGACCGGTTCCATTAGAAATAAAATGTTGCTACTTCTCAGCTGATTTATTACCTCAGTAAACACTTTCCTAATGAGTTTATGGCCTTGTCGCTTCATTTAGTAAATTATGGTCCTGTGTAGGGCTGCAACTAATGACTATTTTCGTAGGCGACTAATCTGTTAATTATTTATTTGATTAGTCAACTGGTCACAAATATTTTTGTGACCCCCTAACCCTAATTAAACCATTTAACTAATTAAATATCTTTCAAGTGAATTACTGATCTCCAACACACAGCCTAACAAGCTAACGTTAGCATTAAGTGAACAAGGTTTACTATTCAGAATGAACACCAGTATCAAAGGCAGGGGGAAACCAGGGAAGAAGAAAAGTAAAAGTCACTGATTTATACAAACTTTAAAACTTTTAACTGTTTAAGAAAGATTGTTGGAACTATATAAAATAAGAGCAAGTACTATAACCACAACTGAACACTAACAATGTAATGTCTATTTAGAATAATAAAGCAACAGCCCCCTTTCATACTACTACTGTAGTTTATTTTTCAAATGTTCTTATAAGTTTTAGGCAGTAACTCAGTGTAGAATGTTCTGTAGGCTACATCACGAGCCAGATGTTCCTTGATGTACTTTAAACCATTACTCACTACTAACTTTTTTAAAGCTGGGTCTCTGACATTGCCAGCGTTGTGTTGGACAGATTTGTGCTGCGGTGTTCATGAGGGAGAGAGAGAGACGAGCGAGAGGATGTGCTGCGCAAATGCACTACGGCACTGATCTGCAATCAAATAAGATTTTAAATAGGCCTAGTAAAATAAAAAACAAAACAAAATCAGTATGTTGCGGTCAGCGTTGATATTGTGGCGGGCTGCCATAAATAAATGAACGTATAGGAAACATAGACTGTATATAAAAAGGAAACACAGCCTTTCCTCTGTCTCTGCAGCTCTGTTGTTGCTGCTGCAGTGGTCCGAGTAACTGCGACCAGGGCGGCTGGCACCTCTAAAGTGCAATTTATACTTCTGCGTCAAATCGACAGCATAGCCTCTGCGTAGCCCCCTATCCTACACCGTCACCTACACCGTAACCTGACGTGCACCTCCTCAAAAATGTACACGTCGAGGCGACGCGGACCGTAAGCTCTGTGATTGGTTGGATGGGTAGGCTCACAATGACTCAGAGCCGACAGGAAGTGCCTGTGCTTTGAAGTAACTTTTACTAGCGGCCAAAACGGCGGCTGTAACACAGTGGATCAATATATTTGACCGTAGCTACGCACGTAGACAGGCATTTATACTTGTGACCCAACGCAGGAGTATAAATGAGCCTTAACCCCGCGGGTACTTGTGGAGCTTCTCAACCCCGAAGACATTTGAGCACATTTTCGATTCGCCATCAACTTTGTTAAAACCGCCAATATTCAAATGGCCTCAAAACCGACCAAAAGTGTATTTAGTGATTAAACTAAACAAAACTTGTAAAAAAACAAAAGGCGTTCTGCTGTTTGCCTCTTTGTACTTGACTTTCCGCATCTCGGATGAAAGCTTCTTCTTCGTGAGTAGTCAAGCAGTCATGGCAGACAGTGGAAGCGATACTGCCCCCAGCACTTCCTGCAGTGCATTGCAGTTACAAATAAACAACCAGAAATGTTCCTAATATGAAGATTGCTATCTTTTCCTTAAACAGCATCTACGTAACGATGCCTCGATAATGAAATTTCACATTGACAAATTTTTTTAGTCGACGTCGTCAATCAGGATAGAGGCCACTTGTATCCGCTGCTCTGTGTACATTTTTTTTATTAAATGGCAGTCAGCAGGAGAGAGAGCACGTCATGTTTGAGTCTTAGTATATTTTGTTTTAAAAGTAAATTGTTTTGTTAACCTTTTTATTTTTCGTAATTTTAACTCTGATTACATTTTAGTTGAGTTTTTTTTATCCAGGATGTATTTAATAACCGATTAAACATGTTAACAGTATAACATAACTTATAAGTCTTTAGTTTTGTTGTAACACTGATAAATAACTTTTGGAGGGAGAGAGTAAAAATTGTCTTCGGGCCAGTAAGGTTGAGGGCCATTTGCTAAAAAGTTTACAGTTGAGCCCTGAAAGGATATGAATACTTCATCCACCACTGAAGGGTGGATCAGAAGAAGAGAGCTGGGGCACAATGTTTGACCTGATATTGTTGATTTTGTCGACAAGAAATGATAAATACAGTTCACACACTCTCCAGTTGAGGTGGCAGCAGGTGGAGGATGGACGAGCTGATTGACTGTGCTTAACGGGCCTCAGTGATTGTTTTTATTATTGGTAATTAATCCTGAGAAGTGAGCTGTTCTTGCATCCTTTCGGAGTGAGAATAGTCTAATGCTCTTCCATGTGCAGTCTTGCTTGCAGCTACAAATAGCATCATTTATGATTGCTGCAGCTGACCTGCTTGTTAAAGGTGTAGTGGCATCTAACGCTGAGAAACAACAGGTTATTGAAATCACTGACCAGTTCATTAAAGGTAGAAGGTTGAGTTGAGCTTTGCTGCTTTTCTCTGTTTTCTATCATTGAAAACTGAAATTCTTTGTCTGCTCAGACAAAACAAGACATTTGAAGACGTCTTCTTGGGTCCTTGGAAAATGTGATAAGATTTTTTTACACAATTTTGACATTGACATTGACAAGACTAAACAAGTGTTTCACCAAGAAAATAACCAGCTTTTCTTATATTTTCTAAACATTGTTATAATAAGATATCGTGTTTTGATTATTGTTGGGTCGACCCTTTATATTTTTTCGTAATGTGAAATATCTTATCTGGTCAAATAAAAATACACAACAACATTTTTAATTATTTATAGATCGTTTAAATGAAATGTAACTCCACGCACGGCTCCTTTTACTGGTTCAGATAAATGATCACATTAAAAACCTGAAACAGTCTCCTCAGATACACTTCATAGTTCTGGGCTCAAACACTGACTGTGGCATTTGCTCTCCGTTCAGAGAGAGGCGGATTTGAGTTAATGAGGCTAAAAAGATCTTTTCTTCTGAGTGAAGGAGGAAGTTATTGGGTGGAATTCCTATGGTCCGACAAAGCGAACAGAGCTGCAGAGGAGAGAGGAGCTTTAACTGGAGGTCTCTCTGTACTGAAGCCTGGAACAGGACCGGCTGACCTCCCGTCTCTCCTCACTCCCTCTCAGACATTTTTAAAACAAACTAACAAACATTATCTCTTCTCCTCCTCCTTCTTCTTCTTTGTAGCTTCTTCTTCCTTCAAGGTCACGGCCATTATCCGTTCCCAGCAGGTCAATAGTCCAAACTATTATGATATGCTGAGTCATACTTTTTTAGATCATACCCTGTTCCATTTGTTAGAGAATAATAAGTACAACATTTGTCAGAATTATAACTGAGCTCATAATAAAAGTAAAGAGAGGTTCTCACAGGTATAAGATGTCATAATTAGGAGATATGAATGAACAATGCATGATAATTGGAAAAATACAATTTTGGCCGATAATGAATCCAACAATGCGGTTCTAATTTTTTTTTTACAGTTTCAGGGGAAGACGTTGGTTCTGCAAAGGTTCCAACAGGAGGGAAATGTTTTCCAAGTTTCAACACAACAAATCTTACAAGTCAACTGAAATTTAATCGTGATGAAGATTTGCTAAAAATATTCAAAGCAGCAGCTAAAATTGGATGTAAAACCTCTTAAAAACCTGCGGGGTCGCCGCTTTAGCTGCTTCTAAGATGCTTCTAAGCTTCTTCTAAGCTGCTCAGATCGTTAATATAAATATTAATGTTTAAACGTGTGATCAACATGTCAGTGTGGACATGCTGCACCTCGTTAGATCAGTTAGATTCTCCACAATTCAGTCGTTCACTTCATTTAACGGAAACAACGAACCCCAAAGTCTAATTCTTACTGTGCTTTCAGACCAAAAGCGAAGCAAGCGTTTGGGGCGGTGAGTTTACATACAATGCGATTTCCTGTCGGGCAGCGAATGTACTAAGCGTCGCGAGGATTAAATTTGCGTTTGGTCTGAAAGAACGATTATAGATTTACCGCTGTAACCTGCACGGTACAAGAGATGAAAAGTGCCGACTCCCTTTGAAGCCTCGTTAAGTCCGAACGTGTCCGCTCCTTATTTATTTATCTGCCTTCAGTCTGGAAGGGTCCACCCATCAAAAGAATCAAATCATAAAAATGAATCTGTGTTGTGAATCCTGTCATGTGAAGTCCATCGCTGTCTGTCTGCTAACTTCTGCCACACTTCTCTCATCCTGCTGTTGTTTTCGTTACGTCGCTGCCTTCAAAATAAAAGCGCATTAGCCGTCTGTCGGAGCTAGATCAAATGAATGACATTTTTATACAAGTAATATTCTGTTTGAAGTAAATAAACCGTTTCATAGTAGCCTGTTTCAGTTTTGTGTGAGAGGAATTAAAGGCCTGTCCCAAATATAGGCAGGGTCAGTTCAGTGATTTTAGCAAATAAAAGCCCGGGCTATTGATCAAAGTTTTACGGTAAGTTTTACCACGGACATATGGACTTCTGACGTTAGCCCAGTGAGTATGCTTAGTTTGACGGCTCAGTGGCTGGATAAAGACATTAACATTACTGCAATATTAAATTATTAATCTTGCAGCACATGACAGCGTAGCCTTTCTTATTATCAGGTGTGTAGAAATGACAGGTTATTAACTAAGAAATTGGTTATCGGATCGTGGGGAAAAAAAATCCATATCGTGCATCACTAAAAAAACATGATGCTGTGGAAAAGTTTTTCTGAAGTGGTGGAACTGGACTGTACAAACATGAATCATACTGTAGTCGACCCTTCATTAACAAATATCCTCCTTCTGTTCCAGATTAACACCAATGGGTTTGTGGCCGTTGTTGAACCTCCGGCTATGGAGGAGTACCTTGGGAAGATGCCCAGCAATTTCAAAATGATTGCAGCCCTGCTGGGAGACCTGGACAACAGTGACGGACAGGGGAAGGTCCACTTCAGGCAGGATGACAGTCCGGATGTACTGAGTCGGGCCGCCGAGCACATCAGGAAAGCTTTCCCTAGAGACGACGGCGTGGAGCCCAGCGGTGCCCTCATTGTCACTTGGGAGAACATGGCCGCCCAGGGGACGTCTGGACGAGGAGACGGGCTGGATGCTAAGGTGAGGTGACAGTGTTGGGTTTTTAGAGGATGGTTTGTTTCTGTAGCCAGAAGGATACCTCAGCATCAGCGTATAAATGGCCCGTCAAAGATTTATTTGCATAATTTACATAGTTCGTCCACTAGAGAGCAGAGACACAGTGATTCATCAAAACATATTTCAATTCTTCAAAGGGTAATTTCAGTATATTTGAAATGACCAAGAAGTACAAAATGTTTTGAATCCGTGCAGTATATGGCTGCAGCTGAACTGACTGCAGTGGCTTCAATGTATTACTTTAGGGCAATTGACCCTTCGCTAAGCCACGCCCCGAATACACAGCTGGCCAATCACAATGCAGTATAGAACTCACTCTAACTGAGGTCCGACACTTTCATGGCTGCACTCCATTGGCTCAGGTGCAAAAGCCGTCGTTTTCTAGCTTTCTTTCTGTATTTTTCTAAGATATGGTCAAACACTGTTCCTGGGGAACTTGTAATAGTTACAGTCGCTACCCAGAGAGGTTGAAAGGAAAAGTACGATTTATTCTCTTTCCAAAACCTAAAACAAATCCTGAAAAATGTAGGCTGTGGATTGTTCTTAATGTAATGTTAGTTAGCTAACGCTAGCTAACTTCCTACTGACTGTAACATTAAAAAGCCCTACTGTTCTGCTTTTTAATGAGTTGATCCTTAATATAATTTCTTTTGCAAGAAAGACCTGGCCAAAACATCAGCATGAAAGAACGGCTATACATACATAAATACACACAAGCCTCTTAGTTCGCTGAATAAGGAGAAATAACATAATAGAAACAAAGACACTGACCGATATTCACCTGCTCCTCATCCTTCAGAATTGAAATCAACTGTCAATAACAAATAAAGTCAGTCAGTTTCAATGAGTTCTGAAAAAGGTTCCAAGCAGAAGGTTTGAAGGATTTATTTTACCTAGTTCTGTCCGGACATGAGGAACCAGCAATGGCAGGGTTCTTGGAAAGTAATCCACAATGAGTTCAACTTCATGGTGACACCAGTTCTCGCTCTGAAATCTCAAAGACGCCGGTGGAAACATGAGTCGGCATTGGAGAGAGGAGTTTGTCTCTCCCTCCTTCTCAAGCGAGACTTGTCTGTTGGGAATAGTTTTGCTGGTGTTTGCTGATTGGAGGCCATGCCAGTAATATTGGAAAGATTCTGGGCAACAGAATATTGGATTCATTTATTGGTATCAGCCTTTTTTTAAAACTCTCAAATATCAGTTTTATCTCAAGTTCTACTTTGCACTGAAAACTTGCTTTGTATTTTACGCTAAGTTACCAGTTTACTAGCTACACCGGTACAATTAATACAACATCTATACAACTGGCCTGCAATAAATCTGATCTCATTTTAATTTTGTCTTTCTGTAGAGTGCAGCAACAGCTTTAATAATGAACTCCTTTCTGACTGTTTCACCAAACTGACTGAACGCAGGTATAATAAATATAGGATTTATGAGAGGGCTCTAGATTATGTTAAATTGTACAGGTGTTTTTCTAAACTGGTGAGTTGTCCTTCTTGTAAGGTCTGTGGATCGAAGCAACACAAGTTCCAAAATGCAGGATAATTGAGGATTTTTATTCCAAAAAGGGTTTTTTGGAAATGAGTTTGATCACAGCCCGCAGTTTAATGTCAGAGGATCTTCTTTAATTACAACTGCTGGACACCAGAATTGTCTAAGGGATGCAGAGTCAGCCCTGGATATGAAGAAATAAAAAACTAAAGCAGGCAAAGTTGAAGATTAATTGGTGGAGATGTGCATTTTTTCTAAAGTGATAAGGTAAAGCTTTCATACTTTTACTTTTGATTGTGTGTGCAGCAGCTCAGAAACGTATTTAGCATCAGTATGTTTTTCACAGTATGTCATGATTTCTCTGTTGTTGGAGGCTCATTACACCAACATCAGTCCTGAGTGCATCAGTTTGCATACACAAGTAGACAAAAAATAACTTAAAGTAAATGTATACTAAAAGTAAAGTACCATGTGTTTCCTCAGTGTTTTCTTTGGTACCTGACTGATGGTGAAAGTTCAGTATAATGGCCTTTGCAGAGGGAACACCATGATGTAGCGCCTCTGTCATTCTTTTTCTGTTTCAGCAAACATAATTTTTCATAATAACCTTCACATTCTACATGTGGTCATGCTATCATGTCCTCTCTTGTAGTTTACCAGCTCACTGTCCTCTGCACAGATTTGCCCAGCTGCTCAAAACCATCTCAAACATGTGCAGCCAGTGAGAACTATTCATTTTCTTTCTGCTGCTTGCACAATAATGTCTCCTGCTGGTCCTGCAGAACCAGAGCACAGCTGCCTAATCATGCACTTGTATGGTCACCATGAAATAGGCAAATCAATTCATGGACAGTGTAAGTTCAAATTACTTGAAAGATGTAAAACATTACTCATTATTAGGGACCGAGCATGAAACATGCGAGGACCCTATTCAGATGCAAATAAATCCTAAATAAATGACGGCCTAAATTTCCCCCAGAACTCACAAAACTTTGAACACATGTCAGAAGTGTACTTATAATGTACGTATTATATGGATCTCAAATATGGGCGTGGCAAAATGGCTCCATAGCCGGGGGTGGTAATGGAGCAGTGGATAAGATACTTTTCTTTCTTTTCTTTTTCTTTTTTTTTATAGCGCCAAATCACAACAACAGTTATCTCACAGCGCTTTTCATAAAAGAGCAGGTCTAGACCGTACTCTATGATGTTATTTACAGAAGCCCAACAGTTCCCACCAAGAGCAAGCACTAGGCGACAGAGGCAAGGAAAAACTTCCTTTTAAGAGGCAGAAACCTCGAGCAGAACCATGGCTCAGGGTGGGCGGCCATCTGCCTCGACCGGTTGGGGGGTGTGTGTGAGAGTGAGAGAGAGAGAGAGAGAGGCAGCCTACACAATATACACACACAGAGGTACAGACAGTGAAGGTAATGTTGCTATAAACTAAATGAAAAATGGTACAGATATAATAGATATATTGAGATATAATGTATAATAGTGTTAATGGTAACCATCGTAATGTTAATGATTATAATAACAATAAGACTAGCAACAATAGTCATTGCAGCAGAGGGTGTCGAGCAGGAACACGGGGGCAGCAGGTGACCCGCAGCCACAGATCCAGACTCCACAGCTCCAGAGCCAGAAAACCTGCAGGAAGTGATAAGAGAGAGGAGAGAGACGAGAAAGCACAAGACTACCAGAAAGGGGAGAAGTTGTGTTAGTAACATGCAATAATGGGATAAGGTTGCATACAGAGGGAGAGAAAGTAGAGGAGAGAGGAGCTCAGTGCCTCATGGGAAATCCCCCGGCAGTCTAGGCCTATAGCAGCATAACTAAGGGATGGTTCAGGACTCACCTGAGCCAGCCCTAACTATAAGCTTTATCAAAGAGGAAAGTCTTAAGCCTACTCTTAAATGTGGAGATGGTGTCTGCCTCCTGAACCCAAACTGGAACCTGGTTCCACAGGAGAGGAGCTTGATAGCTGAACGCTCTGGCTCCTAGTCTACTTTTGGAGACTCTAGGAACCACAAGTAACCCTGCATTCTGGGAGCGCAGTGCTCTGGTGGGGTAGTAAGGTACTATGAGCTCTTTAAGATAAGATGGTGCCTGACCATTAAGAGCTTTGTAGGTAAGAAGAATGATTTTAAATTCTATTCTGGATTTTACTGGAAGCCAATGCAAAGAAGCTAAAACAGGAGAAATGTGATCTCTTTTCCTGGTTCCTGTCAGAACACGTGCTGCAGCATTCTGGATCAGCTGAAGAGTCTTAATGGACTTTTTCGAGCAGCCTGATAATAAGG
>NC_060150.1:51486094-51489748 GCF_021292245.1 Micropterus dolomieu | reverse complement strand
TCTGTGCTATGATGAGCTCTAAATCCTGACTGAAAATCCTCAAATAAACCATTGCTCTGTAGAAAGTCACACAGCTGTTTAGCAACTGCTTTCTCCAGAACCTTAGAGAGAAATGGAAGGTTAGATATAGGTCTATAGTTTGCTAAAACATATGGATCAAGTTTGGGCTTTTTCAGAAGAGGTTTAATTACAGCTACTTTAAAGTACTGTGGTACATAGCCTGTTGATAGAGATAGATTGATCATATCTAGTATAGAAGTGCTGACTAAGGGTAAAACATCTTTAAGCAGCCTAGTCGGGATGGGGTCTAAGAGGCAGGTTGATGGTTTAGATGAAGAAATTATTGAAGTTAGTTGGTAAAGATTGAAGGAAGCAAAGCAGTCTAAACATATATCTGGTTATACAGCTGTTTCTAAGGTTCCTGAGTTCAGAGATAAGTTGGTGCCAGTTGAGGGCAGGTCTTGGTGAATTTTGTTTATAGTGACAGGATTCACAAGCAGTAATGACAGAGTTATAGTTAGAATTTTATCATTAAAGAAGCTCATGAAGTCGTAACTACTGAGAGCTATGGGAATACTTGGCTCAATAGAGCTGTGACTCTGTCAGCCTGGCTACAGTGCTGAAAAGAAACCTGGGGTTGTTCCTATTTTCCTCTATTAATGACGAGTAGTACGCTGCTCTGGCATTACGGAGGGCCTTCCTATAAGTTTTAAGACGCCAATTCCTCTCAAGTTTCCGCGATATTTGCTTTAATTTGTGAGTTTCAGTATTATACCATGGAGCTAACCGTCTTTGTTTTATTATTTTCTTTTTTAGAGGGGCTACAGAGTCGAGTGTCATTCGCAGCGCCTGCAGCACTATCAACAAGATGATTGATTTGGGAGGGACTGAAATTAGCATAGGAGTCCTCCGTTTCTTTGTGACTTGATAATGAATTTAGAGCTGATGGAATTGCATCCTTAAATTTAGCTACAGCACTATCAGACAGACATCTTGTATAGAAATTTTTGCCCAATGGCGTGTAGTTCAGCAATACCAACTCAAAAGTTATGAGTTCACTTAACCCCTAGTTGCCCCAGAAGCGTATGACCTCTGACATACTTAGCAATTGTAAGTCGCTTTGGATAAATTAATAAAAATGTACAATAGCGGCACCTACAAACTTGAAATAAATGAACCCCCACGCCACGTTCAACCTACTTGCACAAAATCTTTGTGGGACATGTACAGTATCATATCAAGACATACAAAAAAGCCTCAAAGACCCATACCCTAAACTCATCAGGAAGTTGAAATGAATGTGCAGTTTTAACCCACTTATGGCCTTTTACTGCATCTGTACTTTAACAAACTCCTCCTACAGAGTTAATCAAAATTTTGGCTGTGCAGTCTAAAGGCAATGACGATGAAAAGTTGTGAATTTTTGTCAAAGGGCGTGTCCATGGCGTGGCCTCGAATATCGATGATTCGCCATGAAACAGGAAGTTGTTCAGATCTGTCCCAAACCTTACATTACCTGAACACATCTACATCAGAGATCAGAAACTCTGCGGGTCAAAGGTCAGCACTGACGAGGCACTTTGCAATTGGTCACTGACATAAATTTGCAGTTCAAAATTTCACCAGACTGAACCTGTACACATTTACCTCACCTCCGTCATTACTGCTTGTGAATCCTGTCACATAAATTAACTTGATCTGAAATGTTGCCGTTAGGGCCCTACAGGATCATTGCATTTAACTAAACAAGATAGAAAATTAGGATAAATGTTGTCCCACTGCTCAACAACGTGTCCTTTGAACTTTCAGAGAAACACTTTCCAGCTGGTTGTGGCCTTCATGGAGTCGTCCTCCTGCGCCATCCTCTTGTACCCGAGAGACGGCCTGCAGTTTCTCTCCACTTCAGTAGGGGGTGAGAGTAAGCTCCTAGAGGCTGGCTTCAACGAAGGCGATGTTTCAGGCTGGTTCTGGAGAACCAAACAGGGGACTTACTTCCGCACCACCACAGATGAAGAGACCTCCATCAGGGATCTCACTGAGTATGTATCTGAAATCACTGGATTGTAACTGGTGACGTTTGTTTGTACTTGAAGATACACAAAAACTGATTGTTTAACTTGTTAACATGTTTACAATGATTTGTTAGTCTTTGCTAACTTCCGGTTTAGCCCTCTGCTAGTTCCACTCCACACAAAATTGATATATTCGTCTGCTGCCATTTTTGTTTGTTTTTTTCAGTGGAGGGGAAGCCTTAAACATCATAATTTATATCAAAGTCCTTACAGGCAAGTCAAGCCACTCGGCCGCCATCTTGGCAACGTCTCCGGGCAGCTATTTCAGACCAACAAGACCAGGCTCCCATCTGAATGAATGGGGAGAGAGCCAGAACTGCACTTTCACTGGTCACCGGGACATAAAAACTACATGAACAGAATCAGCAGTAAAATCTGATAAAACCGCTTTGAGTGTTTCTGTCACTCGTCTGTGAGAAGGCGATTAAGCTAGCCACACCTACATTTGGAGTGCACGTGTATTCAAGACTTTACGGTAAATCCACTGAAACGGCCCAGAGCGAGCTGACAGGCAGGTTAGAGACTTTATCCTGTCAGTTTGTCTCTTTACAAAGACAATTGCTGCAGTATGAGAGTCCTACCTGAAGAGAGGCTGTAAGTATTCATGTTACGCCGTACGAGAATGTATAAAACATATTACATGTGTCCATTAAAAGTAAATGGACCCATGTAATTTACTTTACTGGACCCTCTCAGGCCTCGGACCCCCCCACTATAGTCTCTTCACATGTGGGACACACTGAGGAAAAAGCACATTTGACTATTTTATTTATTTAATTATTAATTTAATAAGTTATGCAATGGTAAAAAATAAAAAGCCAAAATAAATGGAAAAATGTACTTGGTGTTTGGCAAGTTTTTTTCATTATGTTTGGTTTCGGCTTCGGCCAAGAATTCCCTAACTAACTTTTCAATACACTTGTACACCTCAGCCAAGTGTAAAAGTTGTTGTGATATTTAGCCTTTTTTTATTTTCCTGTGCAAATTGAAAATGCACATAAAAACAGGCTGATGGAATCTTAGTGTCTTTCAACTTCCTTAACACTATCGTCACAATCAACAATCTCCGCCGCCTTCACAGACTTGTAAAATAAAACACAAGCAGTCAAAGTTGTCCAATTCCGATCCCGCCTCCATATAGTATCACTGTCGCCTTGGTGTGTAGTTACATTTTTAAGCTACATGAGTAGAATCCATAGCCACTCTGTAACTTCTAAACGTACAGTTACAAATGAAGCGTAATGTTTTTCACTGTGAAGAACATAGATGCGATGGGGAGTTGACCATGCGCAACTTTCGACCCCACAGAGGTTAAAAAGCTGAGTTTCCCTACCGGTCAGTCAGAACTGAAGAAGTTCAATTCAGTTTTATTCACAAATCACAACAACAGTTATCTCACAGCACTTTTCATAAAAGAGCAGGTCTAGACCGTACTCTGATATTATTTACAGAGACCCAACAATTCCCACCAAGAGCAGCACTAGGCGACAGAGGCAAGGAAAAACTTCCTTTTAAGAGGCAGAAACCTCGAGCAGAACCATGGCTCAGGGTGGGCGGCCATCTGCCTCCACCGGTTGGGGTG
>NC_060150.1:51442296-51485994 GCF_021292245.1 Micropterus dolomieu | reverse complement strand
GGGGGAGAGAGAGAGAGAGAGAGAGAGAGAGAGAGAGAGAGAGAGGGAGGGGGATGGAAGGAGAGCGAGAGGGGAGGGAGGCAGCCTACACAATATACACACAGAGGTACAGACAGTAAAGGCGATGTTGCTATAGACTAAATGAAAAATGGTACAGATATTTATAGTAGTGTTAATGATAATAATCGTAATGTTAATGATTATAATAACAATAATAATAATAGGACTAGTAACAATAGTTGTAGCAGAGGGTGTCGAGCAGGAACACGGGGGCAGCAGGTGACTCGCAACCACAGATCCAGACTCCACAGCTCCAGAGCCAGAAACACCTGCAGGAAGTGATAGGAGGAGAGAGGAGAGGGACGTCTCTTGGATAAGGGATGAAATGTTGTAAACCAAGTCTAGTTGCCCTTTATTTTAACTTTCCTTGGATACACAACTTTCATTAACACAGACATTTCTTCCTTCTTTTAACCAACTAGAAAGACAACTTCGGGACAGAAAGGAGTTTGGGTGTACGAGATTGGCTCCTCACCGGTCTTTCTCGCCATTACACCAGGAATGGTGTCTAGCCTACCAGAGGAGGAGGAGGAGGCCACAGAACCTCCTGTCACCATGTTTCAAAGGCAACCCGATGAGCAACAGAAGGGGGACTTCACAACCTACAAACCTCTGGTGGTACCAGACGGAACGGAGGGGTACCCCACTGAGACTCCCTCTGAGTATCAACCCACTTACCCAGAAGCTGAGACCATCACGCCAGGGTATGCCGAACCGGGGACTAAAGAGCCAGAATACCCTGAATCTGTGACAGTCCCGCCAACATACACCGACCCTCAACCAAGGTACCCTGACACATCTGAGCCGAGATACTCTGGCCAAACCGAGACCGGATACCCGGTCTCCGAGCCAAGATACACCA
Organism: Micropterus dolomieu; assembly: GCF_021292245.1. NCBI lineage: Eukaryota > Metazoa > Chordata > Actinopteri > Centrarchiformes > Centrarchidae > Micropterus > Micropterus dolomieu. Next base: position 51,485,072 of record NC_060150.1, on the reverse strand, counting down.
TACCTGAAACCACTGAGCCTAGATACTCTCCAAATGAGCGGCGGTTCCCTGTCCCTGATCCAGTTCAACCACGGTACACCAACCCAGAACCAGTCCAACCAGTGCCACCCTATTCCCGGCCCCATCAACCCCAGATCGTAGTGGTAGACGAAGACGAAGATCTCAATGTCAACGGTAAATCCCAGAAAGTTTTGAACTTTTGTTGAGGATTCAGAACAAAGTGTAAAATAGCGTATAATCCAGTTCTTGAGTTTTGTTGTTTTCATTGAACCCAAGCTGACTGGTTCGTTCTTTGGTTGTTCACAGTATTTGCATACAATTTGGAGACGTGTGCTCACAACAGGCACAAATGCTCGCCGTTTGCTGACTGTCGGGATTACAGCAACGGATACTGCTGCCATTGTAGGCCTGGTTTTTATGGTAACGGGAAGGACTGTGTCGCAGAAGGTAAGAAGCTTAGAAGTCATGTTGTTTGTGTCTAGAAAGATGCAAACACAGTTCGTATCTGTCCATGATTTGGCAAAAATTCTGCTAATTATGCTAGTGGCTCACCTAGTGATCAAGTGATGCCACTACTGGGACAAACCTGTCCTAATTCTTTTTGGAAGGGCTGTTTCTTTGTGGTGTGGTCTTTGTTAAAGCGTATTCATTTTGAATTTTGAATAGTTCTTCCAACAGTTTGTGTTTGGCTTTTTCCTGTTTCAATTTAAACAACACCCCCAACTGTGCACAAAGAAACAATGTAGAAAGCCTTTGGCTTTTATGTCAGAATATGGACAGAAAATACCAATTTCCTGTTTTATCTTTGTAGAAGCTGATAGGCTGTGGGCTGATAACGGGACTTTGACTTTATACAGGAGCCATTGGTTTCTTGTTAGCATGCTGGTGGCTATCACTACCTCACAACAGGATTATTGCCCTCACAATAATACGTCCAAGTTGATGTGGCTCTGATCCTTAAATGATAATGGGAAAGACTGTATCGCAGAAGGTGAGAAGCATGGTTTAGGTAAATGTTGCCATGTTTCTTGAATTGTTATGAGGTTACTAGAAAGATGCAAACACAGATTCTATCTGTCAGTCATTTGGCAAAAATTCAGTTAATTGATCCTTCGCTAAGCCACGCCCCGAATACAGCTGGCCAATCACAGCGCAGAATAGGACTTGCTCTAACTGACGTCCGACACTTTCATGGCTGCGCTCCATTGACTCTAATGCAAAAAGAGTCGTTTTCTAGCTTTTTTTGGCTGTATTTTTCTACCCAGAGAGGTTGAAAGGAGAAGTACGATTTATTCTCTTTCCAAAACCTAAAATAAATCCAGAAAAATGTCGGCTGTGGATTGTTCCTAATGTGATGTGAACGTTATGTAATAAAGCCCTACTGTTCTGCTTTTTAATGATTGTAATAATGACTAGAGGCCTACCCAGCTGTACAGGAACACTGTTGATCCTTAATATCGTTGTCTTTTGTCTCAATCGTCAGGAGATGCGGTGGTTCACTTGTACTGTGTGATAGGTAACGTTAGGCTTTAGCTTCTATCTTTAATTTTTTTCGTCCGTTTGAGTCAGTCTGACAGTGTTGGGTCAGATGTACGACCAGGCTGGGCCAGTTAAGCCTGGTCCCCACCTTCACCAACTTAATAAACTTTGTCAAAAAATACTCCACTAGCTTTCTATTATAGTCAATAAATTTGCAGTCAAAAACTTCTCTGGAGACGGTCAAGAGTCGGTGCAAAAGAGTTTATTCCAAAACAGGACACATAAACCCGTACAACATCCCAGCAGGTCGGAGGATGAAGTCCATCCTATGGTCTGCAGACAGCCTTATATACATCTCTTCTGGGCTGGTTTGCCCCCTCCTTTCCTCATGATGAACTTCTTTTCCTCTGTTATTGTGTTGTTTTTACCAATTAACACTGTTCCCCAGCTGTCATTTATTACTGTAGACTTTCTACATCTTTATACTACTGGATAAGAAGTTCATCATTTACATTTCAACTTCAGTCTCACTGTGTTTTTTAAAGGTTACGCATGCTTAATTTGACACATAATTGTATTTTTTAACCAATTAATATAAGAATAACATAAGTAAAGTTGCATTTTTCATTAATGCTTGGTTCCTTACAGCATTCTTGATGTTATGCTGGCTGCTTTCTGCTTTCTGCTTATCATCTGTCTGTCGTGTTTTTGCCAAGCATCTGTCGGTTTTTTGGTCATCCTCTGTCGTGTTTTTGCAAAGCATGAATTCCTTCAGCAAGTTCACTCAAAGCTCACACAGGTCATAAGCAAATTCACTCAAAGCTCATACTGGCTATAATAACCAGAGGTTGGAAGTTGACAATCAAACCCCCTTAATCAGTAATTAAGCAGATAGTCTTAATGTTAGCAGATTAACACCTCAGCAGTTCCTCGTGTAATCACAACAACAGTAGATAACAGTAGACCAAAGCATGCACTGTCACAGTGTTGGCAGATCTTGCACACCTGCAGCCTCTCTTGTGGTCATAATCTATAGTAGATGACAGCTGGACAAGACAAACCACCTGCAGCCAGTTCCTGCAGTCATTCCTCCCACTCAAGGATCTGTTTTCATGACTACAGTTCACTACTTATAAGTAAAAACTAAAGCATATCTATGTAAAAAGAAAATGAATAAGAATGATTAATGATTAATACTAGTAAAATGATTAAAAATGATGATATAAGAATGATTACTTAAAGTAACTGATTAAAGATAATAAAACTGATTAAAATGATTAACAAAGATTATTATTATTGATTAAGGATAATCACTGATGACTGTTTATTGACTGATGTCTAACTTTTTGTCTGCAATGCTCCCCCTCTCTGTGTCCTAGGCATGCCCTCTGCTGATCACGGCATTTTAACCAAAACCCTGACTTTGTGGAATAAGCTGGTGTCTCTTGTGCTGTTTGCTATAGACAGGACATTCTTACTGTATTGATGTATGTTTTGTAACACAATTTTCACTAATTCTGCTTCTACGTTTTCCTCTGCTGGGGTTTTTGATGATGCCTTGCTGTGCTCATCCTGTTCCTTACACACATGCCTGCTGACACACACATGTGCTACTGTTACTGCCTCCGGGCAGCTAGACACAGAGAGGACCACACACTCTCAGAGCTACAGAGTTTCAGCGTTGTGATCTTAACTTTACACTATATAATAGCACTCTAAATGATGACAATAGCTATAGAGTTTTGACACTGTAATCTTAACTTTACACTCTAAAATAATACTTTAAATGATGCCAATGCAGACCACCTTCGCTCTAGCAATTAATGATAACAATTTAGGCTGCAATGTTCTAAAATAATTCTCAACAACAGCCTGAATACAACCTTCAAATGTACTGTATAATGCAACTACAAAACTGTCTGCTTCTTTTTGAGATCACTTTTTCCAACAAATTTGACAATATTTCTGCAGTAATAAGATAGTGGCAGCGCAGGCAGTTTGTCGGACTTAGCAACAGTAACTAAGGGGGGCGGGGTTTAGCGAAGGGTCAATTACGCCAGTTTGCAGTAGCTCAGCTAGTAATCATGTGACACTTACGTGATGTAAATAACTTCTCTGTGTGTTTTTATTTTTAGGGTTTTCTGCATATATTCTTCTACTAACTGTACTTGCAAGTCATATTTGACCACAGATATAGAGATTATTTATTTAGCCTTTAGCAACAATAGTAGATTGACCTTTTACTTAGAATATGGATAGAAAACTTCCTGTTTTAGCTTTGTAGGAAAGCTGATGAAAGACTCTCTATAAAAGAGGAAATGAGGAAAATATGCTAGAGGAACAAGCTAAACCAGGAAAAGGCGGGACCTTGACTTTAACCCAGAAGCGATTGGTCTCTTGCTAGCGTGCTGGTGGTTATCACTACCTCACAACAGCAACTACCTCCATGTTGATGCGGCTCTGATCCTTAAATGGCACTACTGAACTTCTGTTTTATTAATCACATCTTTTGTTATTTCCCAGGAAAACCACAGAGAATGAATGGAAAGGTAAACGGTCGAGTGTTCGTTGGTAACTCGCCTTCCCCCGTGGAGCTCAGTAACCACGACTTGCACTCGTACGTGGTAGCCAATGACGGACGGGCCTACGTGGCTATCAGCAACATCCCTGACAGCGTGGGCCCCTCCCTACAGCCGCTGTCCTCCATGGGAGGAGTCATCGGCTGGGCCTTTGCCCTGGAGCAGCCCGGCTACCAGAACGGCTTCAGTCTCATTGGTGAGGAGGCATGTTGTTGTGCGGCGTTGTTGCTCTGTCTGAATGTAAATAATTGAGTTAATGGCTTAAAGGTTAGCTTGGCTCGAGTCCGGCCAGGATCTTTTGTTGCTCGTCATTGTATTTTGTTAAGCCTTGCTCGACTCTGTTCAGACGCTCACATGTTTTCTCACACGTCCACGCAGGCGGTGTGTTTTCCCGGCAGGCCGAAGTTATCTTCCAGCCCGGTAACGAGCGTCTGAGCATCAAACAGCAGTTTAAAGGAATCGACGAACACGACCACCTGGTGGTGAGCACCCAGCTGGAGGGACGTCTGCCCGCCATCGAGCTGGGATCCTCCGTCCAGATCAACCCGTACAAGGAGATCTACCAGTACGACAGAAACTGTAAGGACCAACTAAAACCAATAAAATGACGCTGTGCGTTGTGGTGTTAATAGATTGTGCATATTGTATATAACACTTAAATTAGCTCTGACCAGAAGTGTCTGTAGCTGTACGTTTGAACACTTTTGGTTTTTTGGCGAGTTTGGTTAGTGTTGCAGTTAGCTTGGTATGCTCACTTCAGGTCATATGGGATGGGTGGTAGAAATGAAAAGAGTGTTCACATCATCAGACAACTCACAACGGTCCTGGTAGCCTGGAGGCGAAGGAACACATCAGATAAGCACAACATCTCACACCTCTGGTTTGATTATGTTCTCATTATGACCTACCTTTACTCAGTTAGCTGACGCTTATCCTAAGCAACTTACAATTGCTATATATATATTGCTTGAGAGGTTGCACGCCTCTGGAGTCACCAGGGGTTAAGTGTCTTGCTCAGGGACACATTGGTGGATGTGCAGTGGGAATGAAACCCAGGTCTCCCACAGCAAAAGCATAGGTCTTCACCACTTATTCGTGCAGCATTTAGAAACTAACATTAGCATGTGGGGTTATAGCTGTCGTGGTGAAGTTCCCCTGTGGTGATTTATTGTGGCTCAACGGTATGCAGTATTATTGCCATTTTTGTTTTGTTCTTGCAAATTACTTCATTTATGATTAAAAAAAACCTCCAAAAGTTCCACAAATAGCAGCATGAAAAAACTGTTACAGGCAACCAAGATACTACGCTCGTTATTTAGTTTGCTTTAAATGAGGCTTAACGGTCACACAGTTACTCTTGACTGAATATTTTCTGGTTTCTTTGCTCCTCTGTGAATATATCTTTGGGTTCTGGACAAAACAAGACATTTGAAGACGTATCTTTAGTTACTTGCAGCCCTATTTAATCCTTTATTGTAGTTGCTACTGTGTCAGCAACACTGAAATATGAGGATGTTTAACCATCCAGACATCTTGATTATTGTATAATTTTGCTGCCTATTTCTAGTTTTTATATTTAGAATATAATGTAATAATGTAATAAAATGTATAATGTAAATTTTAATTTTATGGAAAAAAATAATTAATTAAATTACATTCAATTCAAGTAACTGACACTTTTATCCAAGGAAACAAAACTTCATCTTCATCAATCCACTGAACTTCTTTAAGTTACTACATTTAGAAACAATAAGAGAAAAAGAGTTTGTTTGTTTTGGGCCAAGGTGCCACCTGAACAGATCAGTTTTCAGCCTGTGATGAATCTTAATGTGTGTTCTTCTTCTTCTTCTCCTCTTCTCAGTGATCACTTCCTCCTCCAACCGCGACTACACAGTCACGTCCCCTCAGGGTGGCGTCCAGACCAGGAGCTACCAATGGCGTCAGACGATCACCTTCCAGAGCTGCCCGCATGATGAGGCCACCAGGGCGGCGCCGTCCACCCAACAGCTCAGCGTGGACCAGATCTTTGTGATGTTCGATGCCCGCAACCATCTGATCCGCTACGCCATGAGCAACAAGATCGGCTCCGTCCACAGTGAGTTTCAGTTCATCAGCGCCGAAACATTAGAAAAACTGATTGAATAAAGATGCTTGAAGAAATGAGAAGCAAAGACAACAAAAACACAAAGTACATCACACTCCTCTGAGCAGGAAGTTACAACTGAACTAGTGTGTGATGCGTTCTCCTGAGTTTTTGTAAAAGAAGTGCATGTTTTAGACTTCAGGGTGTTCAGGTCCTCCTTAAAGAGACGTCTGTGTCTCCTGGTCGTCTGTCAGGGACAGTCGGAGCAAACGTGTTATTACCCAGAGGAATGCACTGAAAAACGCCTCCGACAGTTTAGTGCCTCGGCCCTGTGGGCAGTGGAACATCAGAGGAAGATAAACATCATCCGAGCCCGGCTGTATTTCCTCAGCTGCAATCAGAGAGGCTGTGAGAACGTTGGCAGGGGGTGAAGGCCGCCGGACGAGGTCAATGAGATACCAACCGCCAGTCCGAGAGGGAGGGATGTGGGGGGAGGGCATCAGGAGGTGGGTTAAAGGTAAAAGTGCAGGTGGGGGCTGTTGATGGGATGCTTCAGAGTTACACAAGCAAACATAGCTCAGTTTGTTGGCAAAAAGTGGAACATCTGGGTCGTGTTTCCTGTGAGGAGGTGAAGGTCAGGAGCTCCAACGCTCAGCTGCATGATGGGAACAAGACCGGGCAGTCATTTCACTCTCTGGTAGATAATCAATAAACCGTTTTATAAAGCAAAAATGTCAAACAATCTCTGGTTGTAGCTTCTCAGAGGTGACAATATCACTGTGAGCTGAAAAAACAAATGAGACATTTGAAGACGTGAACTTGTTATGGACATTTTTTTATATCTGTTGACATTCAGAAGGTTAAAGAATTAATTGGTTTATCAAAAAAAAAAAACGATATTTTCTTTCAAATTTTTATTTATTAGGATAAAGCCCTTGAGATGTACCATCTTGTTTTCAAGGGGGTCTTAACATACATCACATCCAAAACAACAGAACAGTGACAAAATAAAATTGACCCTTTGCTTAGCCACGCACCCCATAGTTACTGTTCCGACAAAATGTCTGACTTTTATCACGGCGCTACCGCTGTCTATTACAGCACTCCCATTCAATCATTAAAAAGAAGAACAGTAGGGCTTTATTACGTTACATTCAGTAGGAAGTTAGCTAGTTAGCTAACTAACATTACATTAAGAACAATCCACAGCCGACATTTTGCTGAATTTATTTTAGGTTTTGGAAAGAGAATAAATCGTACTTCTCCTTTCAACCTCTCTGGGTAGCGACTGTAACTATTACAGGTGCCCCAGGAACAGTTCTTTTGCATTAGAGTCAATGGAGCGCAGCCATTAAAGTGTCACCTTTTATGGTGACACATAAACCTTTTAGAAAGGTTTATTTGCACATTAAGAAAACATTCCATGCAATTAAAATATAGAAGAAACAAAAAAAGTAACTTAAGCTAAATAAAAACGCTGAAAAAGCTGCTGATTCTAAAATGACCCAAAAACGTGCAGCACCAACTTCTTTTTGGCCAAGTTTTCCATTCTCTCCCTGTGAACATGACAAAAGAGGAGGGAAGACTGAATCATGCCTGCATATGTGTTGCCTCAGAAGAGAAACAGGAGGTCCCCCCAGACTCATATACCTCGGCATTGAGGATATCTTTAAAACACTGTTTAAGGATCTTTTCGTCTCGTTCTCATGAAAATAATATTGTGTATTGTGATGTCTTGCGAGCTAAGTGTCTCTTCACGCTCCTAACCTGAGCACCTATGTCCCCACCACTTTCACAAAAGGATCGAACTCGAGGGCGTCACTTTGTGTTGAACAAACGGTCCATTGTGAGTGTGACAAAGTTAGAGGAATGTGATGATGAACCTGTGGAGAAGAATAACAAAGCGGGACAACCGCAGCGTGTGATTTCTACATCTCTGTAGTTTCAGTACAAATGGGGAGCAGAGTTGACCCGCTGGCACCTCGAAACAAAAAGTGAACGGTTAACAAGGTTTTTATAAAAACACCAACCAGTTTCTGCTCCGGCGCAGGTGGTAAAAACGTTTGGCGGGCCGTCCTGAGCGCAGTCTTACTGGTCATATTGTGGAATCACATCAGTAAACACTCCAGAGTCGAGGTTTCTGACGATGTCTTTGTGTTTGTGACAGGCGGCCTTCCAGAGCAGAACCCATGTTTCACCGGCAGACACAGCTGTGATATCAACGCGGCGTGCAGACCGGGCGAAGGCCTCCAGTTCACCTGTGAATGTACCAACGGTTTCGCCGGAGACGGACGCAACTGCCACGGTAACACGGCCTCAGAGATAAATGTGTTTATAGACGATAAATGGTCCTCAGTGCTGCCAGTTTGCCAGTGCTGTTGAATAATAAGTTTTTAGGATGTAAACAATCCGTATAGCGCCTTTTTGACCACTCAAAGCGCTTTTACACATCTGCATTCACCAGTCACACACTTTCATTCACTGAGCCTAAGTGCTCAAACAGAAACTAACATTCATTGGTGGTGGAACAGCCCCCAGAGGCAATTCAGGGTTCAGTATCTTGCCCAAGGACACTTCGACATACAGCCTGGAGGAATTGGATTGGACCGCCATCCTTCCAATTAATGGGCAACCCGCTCTACCTCCTGAGCCACAGCTGCTCTGCTGAACAAACTTGCTTTACAAAGAATAAAATATACAAAGCAAACGATAAAAGTAAAGGCAGGGGGAGTTCAGCGACTGAAACAAAAAAAGCATGGGCTATTGTTTGAAGTTTTATGCACTCAAAAAGTACCTCAAAATAGTACTGAAGAACAGCACTTGAGTAAATGTATCATTCCCCTTTGTATTGGTTTGTTATTGGCAGACATTGACGAGTGCAGAGAGACTCCTCAGGTCTGCGGATCCAACACCGTTTGCAGTAATCAGCCCGGAACTTTCCGCTGCGAGTGTTCAAGCGGCTTCGTGTTCGCCAGCGACGGAAAGACCTGCATCGGTACGTTCATGTGTGTGTTGACAGCTGTGTGACGAGTCCCTCGTTGCACATACAGATGTTCTGAAAGCTGCCAGCAGATGTGAACAGTAAATGTTTTGTTCTTCTGTAAATGGGGTGTTTCAAACTGATAAATCTGCAGGGATCAGTCCTTGAAGTCACCATGTACAGTGGCCCTGAGGTGCCAAAAAACAAAATTTTACTATGTTTTGTTTTAGATGAAAGTAAGCTTTGATATAAAATAAATCCCTGGTGCAGTAATGGTTTGTGATTGTTGTGTTAAATAAACCTTAGCAATGAATAAATAATCAAACACTCCCAAGGAAGTATTTAAGTTCTGACACAAACTGAATCAAGTTCAGAATTTCGTTTTCAGCTCAGTGTCATGCCCTACATACTCAGAAAGGCCTGCGATCCGAAGACGTCCTTTGAGTTGGATTGAATCAGAGCTCTTCTATTCTACTCTGGGGTCCCCCGGATGAGTACCTCTGAGCCGACACTGTTTAATTGGAGAAACCAAACTGAATTTGTAACTTGAAACACGAAATTTAAATAATGCTCACAAGCAATAAAAGTAAAATTCAATTTCAAACCATTAGATAAAATTTTAATTAAATTTAGCAAACATCTTTCAGTTTAAAATAATTCTGTACACTTCAGTGCAAAAATACACAAATGAAGAGATCACAACGCATTTCAAAAAACAGGGATCAGATTTCCTTTTTCCCTGTTACTTTAAGTGAAATATTTTGATTTTTATTTTATTACAGTCGAAAACAGTCGCTTAATTTATCAATTATTATGCAGCCCTGTAGCTGTGCAGACTTTTTAAAATGCATCACCATGTCCTCTGTCTGTCCCGGTGTCTTTGGTCTGTCCTGTGGATTCTGTCTGTGCCCTGTATCAGCTCTAACATGTGGTCTGTCTCGTCCTGCAGAGGAGGACCGCCCAGTGGATCACTGTCAGAGAGGAAGTCACGACTGTGACGCTCCTTATCGAGCTCTGTGCAGCTACACCGGAGGCTCGGCCTTCGTCTGCTCCTGCCTGCCGGGCTTCGTGGGAGACGGCCGGGTGTGTCGGGGTGAGTTCACAGAGTTTATGAGTCGGTGAGCTCAGTAACCTTCTCCCAGATAAAGAAACTAGAGCCCTCATCAGAACATAGCAAGAAACAGGGTTGTCTTGTTTAAAGGACATCAAAAGGATTTTCTGAAAGCATCAAAAGCTGTAATAAATTCACATATCATCGCGACGCAGACTTGGACGATTATGAATCAATTCACAAATGTCCATAATCGATTATTTAGAGGTTAAAGTATATATGTAAGTTTTTGATTTTAGTAAATCAAATTTTCATTGCCTTATTGTCAATGGGCTCAAAAGTCACTTAGAAATGAAGCACACGCCTGTTTTCTCCGTTGCTCGCATCAGCCACTATTCTGCTTTTAATGTGAGGACACCGGGTCGGATTCAGCCCTGTGCGCGCTCCCGAGCCTCTCACGCTACAGCGACAACACGGCAGCTAACGACATGCAGTCCACTAACAGCATAAAACAAATGGATTAGTTCAACATCAAGCTGATAAAACTATTACTGTAACGTTGCAGTAGGGGTTTACCTGAGTTTCCACCATGTTGTGTGAAGCTGTCTCCCTGCATGTGATGATCTGCCTCGATCACTCATGAGTTAAAGCGAGCACGCATACGAGCACACGCCTGGTTGCAATCTTAAAACCGCACCGCTAGTGGCCGCTGGAAACTCCATAATGCCAAATGCAGAAGTGCAGCTCCGGAGCATCTGCGCGGTGCACACAACGGAGACGTGTGGTTCTACCTGTTCTGCACAGACAGCTGCTGATTGAGTGACTGCTGCTACTAAACTTTACACATGATCAATAAAGTCAACGTGCAACTAGCGTCGATGATTTTAACCCGCACGCTGTGCAGCACGGTAGCGCTCAGCTAGCGTCCTCTGCTCAGTCTTCACAGGACAGCTACGTGACGGGCGGCAGTAGGTGACGGCGAAAGCAGTGGAGCAGAGGAAAACGTGAGCGTTACGCTTCAGACTGGCTGTAAATGTACAGTGCAGGTCACAGCGTGTCACTTTATTAAAGTCTGTTGTTTTCCAACTGCTGGAAAAGTGAAGGCAGCGCTAACGTTAGCTACCATCTCCTCTTCAGACTGCGGTCTGGAAGCTGAGCAGGACGCTAGTTCAAGTTCATCCACATGTCGAGTACACAATGAACCCAATGCTGTTGCTCAAGGCCCATGGTGCTCAACACAAGATTACAATAATCAGCTTACAGGACACAAACATGTAACTACACTAGACGAGACAAAGAAAGGAACAGATATATTAAGGTGGAGTGAACGTGGTTTGGCTGGAGCATTGTAAAGTGCGTAGTTCAACCCCTATGCAATGTTAGCTACATTTATATGAAGTAACATTAAATATCTGCATTTCATTACTACCTACTTGTTTGGATTGTTACAAATACTTTGCTTTAGAAGTACCAAGTAGTCACACAGTGAGAAAAATACATCTCTTTGTTTTACAATCGCCTCATAATCGTAATGAGGTGCCTAGAAATTCCCACCCTTGAGGTGATGCATCGAGGAATCGAATAGAATCAAATCGTGAGACCGGTGATGCACACCCTTATTTTCTAGAATCTAAGCAAAACTGCAGTAAATCCAAGCTGCTGACTGAGATTAGATTATCTGTGACCCAATCTGCTTCTGACAATCTGCCTATTTGTAATAATTAGAGTAACTAATTATTAGAAACATTACTCCTCACAGTAGCTGCAGGGCTGTGGTATTAGAGTGCATAAGTTTTAGCTAGCTGTACCCAATAAACTGGACACTTGGAAGAGCTGCTAGGCTAACTAGCTAACCTAGATAACCTTGATATATTAGCAAGTGAAGATTGTGTGTTGGATTTATAGTAGTATTAGAGTAGATGTGTACAGTTTTACATTTACTCATTTGGCAGACGCTTTTATCCAAAGCGACTTACATTTGAGGAACAACATACAAGCATCAACAGAGCATCAAATACAGATCTACAACTGGCAGTAAATTGAGAAGAGAAGGGGCCCTACCGCCACTCTGAAACCGTTTAGTATAAATGCGGAGTGTGTGGTCCTGCGTCTGGACTGCGTGTGTTCTTAAGATTAAAATATTAAACATTGGTTAAATCTGTCGTTATCTGTGTGTGTCCCACAATTTTAACTTCGGTTAATATCTGAAAACCCTCCTGTGAGCAGCAGGCGTTAGTGAGTTGTTAAAGAAATGTTAAAGAAATTCCTTCCCCCCGTTTCGTCCCCCCGTCCCACTCTGGTCCAGCTGAGCTGAATGAACATTCTTCAGGTCAGACTCTCTAGACTCGTTGAAGAAAAGGGGGGGGCGGGTGTATATAAGAGATAAGCTGCACAGCTGTAAGGCAGAGTTTGACATTTCCTCCCCAGGTGGAAGTATTTCCTGTCCCCGGGGCCCGCAGCACCGGCTTAAAGTTTAGAACTCTGCGAGGTCACATGGAAAACTCTGGTTCTATAATGCTGCTCTCATTCAGTCCTTCCTTGATTTGATTGGTTAAATTTCCAAAATCGCCACCGTGATACAAATTTGTTATTAAATTAAAAATGTGTTTGGATTTTTGAAACCCTTAAAGGTCCAGTGTGAAATATATATTTGGATCTTTTGACAGAAATTAAATATAAGATCCATAACTATGCTTTCAGTAGTGTATAAAGACCATACGTAATGAACCGTTTTGTTTTTATTACCTTAGAATGAGACATTTATATCTACATACACCGCGAGGCTTCTTACAAGGAGGTCGCCATGTTGCGCCGCCATGTTAATACAGTAGCCCAAAAGGACAAACTGCTCTGCTCTGTTTTGTTGTTGAAAAAGAAGTAATGTTAGTTGTAGCAGTAGTCGTATGGTTTATTAGAAGTTAGAAGAGAAGTGCAATTTGGACAAATGGAGGACTACACGTACCCAGGCCGTTAAAAAGCAACGCCAAGGGGTCTTGACCAGGCGTTCATTTGTGACGCCCAGGGCCCAGTTGTTCAAAAGTAATCTGATCGGATTTCAGCTATCGGATTGGATCAAATCTTGAACATGCGTTTTTCAAAAGAAAAAATTCTGAAATCAGATCACCTAATCCAGTGCTGGTTTTGATCAGGATCAAACCTTCAGTTTGTGTTGTTCAAAAGTTTTAAGTGGGATTGGGATCCAAAAAAATCAGGATTATCCTGATCCTAACAGAAGCGTGGATTCAGGGTGGATTTTTGGAACAAAATGTCATGAAACTTCAAGGTTTGTCAAATTATACAACATTTTACCATGTAGCAGCATATATATATAAACACTTATTTATATTTTTCACTTGATTTGTTTAAACTTTAGTGATAGTAGTAAAATAAAAAAAACAGAATTTTGTCCCCATAACATAAACCCACAAACAGCTGACAGTATCAAACTAAAATAATGTATTTCGCTTATTACTGTAAATTAATTACAAAGGCACAATCATCAGAAGTGAAAACACTTCACTTATGTTATAACAACTTGTGTTTTAATGTGCGTTTTCGGTCTCTTCAAATTAAAGTGAGCCGACGGTGGCTGTTCTACCTGTTGGTCTTTGTATCATTAACAGCCTATGTTTTGATATGTGGTCCCATTTAGAGCGCTTGAAATCCAGATTTGGTAATCCTGAAAAGTTTGTATGTGGATAAGGGTGATCCAATCCAACATTGCTTTGAAAAACCGGCACAAAAGTAAGATGGATTACCTGATGCTGCATAGCAAAACATGGGATTTTCAAATCCGGATTCTGATCCAGATTAAATTTTTTGAACAACTGGGCCCTGGAATGAAAATGGGTCCACCAGATACAACATGCTAGTTAGCGAGTTTAAGAGCTGGTCGCTGCTCCGCTCGGTGGACGCCGATGTTAGTCTTTGTCAGTCCACCATTTCGGCTCTGAAACGAGGTTCACCCTGAGGACTTTAAAGTGTGTTCAAATGGACGTTTCGAGGGACGAGTCGTACATTTGTTTTCAGAGCCAGCACCTAGTGGACATTATTGGTACTACATCCAAAGATGGCAGTTGATGCGGTCTGTGCTCTTTGGTTTGTCTTCATCTTTATTTTCTTTCCACCTGTTCAGACGTAGACGAGTGTCAGCAGGACCGATGTCACCGCGACGCCTTCTGCTCCAACACGCAGGGCTCCTTCTCTTGCCAGTGCCACCCTGGATTCCACGGTGACGGCTTTCACTGCAGCCCCACAGGTAGGTAACGCTCCGACACCCGTGTGCTCAGAGACTCCAAACTGATTTTGTTTGTCTGAAACAATCCTGCCGCCTCGAGAGAAATCTTTGAGTAGCAGGAGTGTAAACTACACGGTTTTAAATGAACGGGTTAAAAGGTGTTGAAGCAGCAGAGTGGTCCTTTTAACTACCGTCAGTGGTGGACAAAGTACTCAGATCTCTTGTACTATTATATATTAGATTATTAGATTATTATTCCTCATGCATTCATGTAAAAGGTTGAGGTTGAAGAATTTTGTATCAGACTGCAACTAATTATTTTCATTGTGGATCAATCTGCTGATTATTTTCTCCATCAATCAATTGTAAATATTCTTAAAATAGTGAGAAATGTTGTCATAGTTACCAAGAGCCCAAAGTGACGCCTTCACAATGTATGTTTTGTCAGTCGAAATCTCATAATTATAAAAATATTCAACAGGAAAAGCATGAAAAATGACTTATCGATTACCAAAATAGTTACCAATTGAATTTCTGCCAATCTCTTAATGTACAAGCAGTACTCCTATAAACTCTTGGATAGTTTAATTTATTTATATATATATATATAAAAATAATAATTTGTACCTAAGCACAGTACTTGAGTGTATATACCGTCTGCTGACTGACAAAGAGCTTTAATACGAAAACGTTTCAGTGTGGCAGCCAGTGACGAATGGAAGCTGCAGAGTGTAAACATCGAGGTGACAGCAGAGCAGAGAGGTTGGCGCTCTGAGTGTAAACAGATTTCACATTAGACTCAACAGACGCTTGACGGCGCACAGCTGAGGTTCATGTCAGCGGCCTCGGATCTATTCAGGGTTACCGACTCACAGAACAATAAGAGAAAACTCATGGTAAATTTTCCATTTCTAGCATTTCTTATTTCACCATTTTTATTCTTCTTCATTCTTTAACCTCAATTTAGTATTTACTTAGACGCACACACCTACACCTGTGCTGCAAACACACCTGCTGGCCCCGGCTCTTCCTGTCTCTCCCTGTATCTCTCTGCTCTGCTGACTTTCTCCATCAGCAGTACGCATAAGTCACCAAAAAGACACAGAACTTGTCTTCTTCGTCGGCTGTTACTGTACCTGTCCGCCCAAGTAAAGTCCATATGTGGGAAACACTGTCCTCAAACAATGATTGTCTAATCAAAGCTTAGCAACCAAAGCTAAGTGTGAAAGTAATACATTTCCTGTTGATGCTTTTATTGATGTTCTCTTCCTCCTGGTTTGATGTGTCATCAAGCAGACACCTGGTTGGCTGACGGCAGGTGTAATTTACAGCGGTAGCTTTCCCCGCCTGCTTAGTTGTTGTTGTTGTTGTTGTTATTGTTGTGTGTTGGTGGTCCGACGTCGTCCAAAACCTCCAGACTCCTTCGGTGATTGCAGGTGTCAGTGAGCTAATTACAGCTCCTTCCACCACACCAGACTTCTGTCATATTTTTGCTGTTTTTATGACCCTGGCCTCTGAAAGTACAGTACTTTTTTTGCTCCCCTGTCAAAGCTTGTCACAGCGTCTGTTTCCTTTTGTCTGCTCGGACGGTCTTTGATCTTCGCTCCCCTTATCAGAGGGTCTTCTTGCTGTTTGTGGTTTTATTTCGGCTGATTGCTGGAAGCAGACGTGGCGCTGTGAGGACACTCCGCTGTCAGTCAGACGGGGCTGTTATGGCTGCTTTGTGGTTCGTCTCTCAGATACCCTGGAGGATAGGAGCGTGAGGAGGCTCTTCCAGATGTCACTGTGGCCCCTGGATGTGACCGCAGAGATAAAGAGCCTCTTGCTCGCCTTTAATCTGTGGTTCCTTCCACAGCTCTTTATCTGCAGCTGCCACGTACTGAAGTCTGTTCATATGCAAGAAAACACAAAAAGTTAAATAAAAGTAGAGCTGTGAGGAGCTCCGCTGCAGAATATTCTGTAGCCTTAAACAAAAACTGTTGAATGGAATTTGATTGTGTACGTTGTGAAAAGTCAAGTCGAGGCAAGTTTATTTGTACAGCAAAATTTAAAAACAAGTCAACTCACTGTGCTTTATGTAAAACATGACAGCAACGGAAAAATAAAATACAAGTTTTAAAAGGGTTAAATAGAAAATAAAAACAGTTTAATTTACCTGGTAAACCTATTAGTTCACCCATAATTTTAATGGGTTATGAATAACCAGGCTTTTCATCTTCCATAGTTTTGCTTTTTTGGTTTCCCATCTCTCTTACCGGTCAAACCTTGTACGATATTTATATCCTCTTACTCAAGATCGTCACCGTAAATACAGATTGTTTGCGCAACAATCTTGGTAAAAACAGTCAAAACAGCAGAGAAAACTCTGCTCGGCCCTGTTAAGACTATGACTACTTATGAGAGAGAAGAAACCAACTGAGTTTTAAAAGCAAAGAATATCAGATTTTAGAAAAATGTTCCCCTGAAAACAGGAAAGTAAAAGTTAGGGATGCACCAAAATGAAAATTCTTGGCAGAAATTTAATATAATGAAAAACATTCCTGAATACTGAACAAGGTTTTTCACATTTTTAACATTTATTTTGCCTTTTTTTTTTTTACCACTGCATAAATTAAACAGTCAAATGTGTTTTTTCCTCAGTGTTTCCCACAGGATGTGGAGAGACTATAGTGGGGGGGCTGACACCCGAGAGGGTCCGATTAAGTAAATTACATGTGTCCATTTACTTTTAATGGCCACATGGCCATTAAAAGCCACTTATATGTTTTATACTTTCTGTGAATATAATCTAATTAATCTTATTTCCATCCTGCACAGACGCCTTATTTTTAAAACCAGACTTTGTCACATGTGTATCCTCACGCTAAATCCATCCAGTCCGAGCCAGTTTGATAAATAATGTTTTAAGTGGTTCTCGTATGGCGTAACATGAAGACTTCACAGCCTGTCTTCAGTAGGACTCTCATACTGCAACACTTGTCTTTGTAAAGAGACAAACTGACAGGATAAAGTCTCTAACCTGCCTGTCAGCTCGCTCTGGGCCGCTTCAGTTACCATAAAGGCTTGAATACGTGTGCACTCCAAATGTAGGTGCTGCTAGCTTAATCTCCTTCTCACAGAGGAGTGACAGAAACACTCAAAGCGGTTCTTTTCTAAGAAGTCAGCCACAGATGGACATATAGATAAAATGTTAAATGTCAAATTTGCATGTTAGCTTTGTTCTAAATTTTATTGCAAACGAGACATTAACTTAACTCAATGTCTTCAAGTTTGTAGTGTTTTTTCCAAAAATCTAATAACCTCATTGCCGTCCGACATAATTAGGCACTCTGTGTTTTTGTCCGGCTCACTCTATTTGAAATGGGACCAAATATCTAAGCGCCTCTTTCTCCCTAGGATGTTGCGTTCATCACCAGAGTTCACATCCTCCACAGTAACGTTTCCCTCGCGCAGCAGGCGTCGCCCTGGTTGAGAGATAAAAATACCGCTGAGGTTTGAGGGAGAAAATATGGCCTGTAATATTTTGTCTCCTCATTATCATTGTCTCCTCAGACAAAAAGATTTAACATTTTTATTTTATGAATTACATTTTAGTGTCATTTTTCGTCAACTATATTGCACGTTAATTTAGTCACCGTTTTGTCAGGGGGAGCTTGATTGCTGCCTCGTCTCGCATAGCCTCTCGTCTCTCCACACTTCGTTTCAGGGAGGCCGATCAGAAGAAAGTGGGCTTTTAGGGAGTGTTCAGAATATAAAGTATGATCCTGAAAATGAGAATATTATGTAAATGCTCTGTACTTTGGACCACTCAGCAGCAGTCCAGTCCTTTTTGTCTTTAGCCCAGGCGAGACGCTTCTGACGCTGTGTCTTGTTCAAGAGTGGCTTGACACAAGGAATGCGACAGCTGAAACCCATGTCTTGCATACGTCTGTGCGTGGTGGTTCTTGAAGCACTGACTCCAGCTGCAGTCCACTCTTTGTGAATCTCCCCCACATTTTTGAATGGCTTTTGTTTCACAATCCTCTCCAGGGTGCGGTTATCCATATTGCTTGTACACTTTTTTCTACCACAGCTTTTCCTTCCCTTCGCCTCTCTATTAATGTGCTTGGACACTTTAGCAATGACCTTTTGTGCCTTGCCCTCCTTGCGCAAGGTGTCAATGGTCGTCTTTTGGACAGCTGTCAAGTCAGCAGTCTTCCCCATGATTGTGTAGCCTACAGAACTAGACTGAGAGACCATTTAAAGGCCTTTGCAGGTGTTTTGAGTTAATTAGCTGATTAGAGTGCGGCACCAGGTGTCTTCAATATTGAACCTTTTCACAATATTCTAATTTTCTGAGATACTGATTTTGGGGTTTTCATTAGTTGTCAGTTATAATCATCAAAATTAAAAGGAATTAACACTTGAAATATATCAGTCTGTGTGGAATGAATGTGTACATTATACAAGTTTCACTTTTAGAATGGACTTACTGAAATAAATCAACTTTTTGATTATATTCTAATTATATGACCAGCACCTGTACATCTGCATTCACCATTCACACACTGAGCCTAAGTGCTCAAAGAGAAACTGACATTCACACACTGGCAGAACAGCCACCAGGGGCAATTCGGGGTGCAGTATCTTGCCCAAGGACACTTTAACATGCAGCCTGGGGGAGCCGGGGATTGAACCTCCAACCTTCCAATTAACAGGCAACCCGCTCTATCTCCTGAGCCACAGCTGCTCCTTTAAAAGCGTATCAGTGCTGACAGAAACAAAACACTTCTGAAGTCCAAATTAAACCCAGATTCTGAAATGAGTCCCACGCTCGCCTTCAGCAGAGCTCTCCATGTTGCTAACAGCTGCAGATGTGTGTGTTCGCAGAGCAAGAGAAGACCAGGTGTGAGAGTCACAGAGAGAGTGTCCAGACCGCCACCTCCACCTCCGGGTTTTTCTCCTTCTTCAGTCCTCGGCCGGCCGTCGGTCACTATGTCCCTCAGTGTGACGAACATGGAGCCTACCAGCCCACGCAGTGCCACGCCAGCATCGGACAGTGCTGGTGTGTGGATGCCAACGGCCAGGAGATCCCCAACACCCGGACCGGACCCGGCAGCACCGCTCTATGTGAGTCATGATTATTATACCTCTACCTCCATGCTGTTTGTCGTCTCAGGGATGCAGGAATACAGTCTGCCTCACTTGAACAATGACCTTTCCTCTCCTACGCAGGTATTGACCATGCAGTGACTCCTCCTCCGGTGGGTCCGACGCCGCGGCCCGACGTCCACCCTGTCACTGCGGGAACACACCTGCTATTCGCTCAGAGCGGAAAGATCGAACACGTCCCTCTGAACGGATATAACATCACAAAGGAGGAGGCCAAACCTCTGCTGCACATCCCCGTAAGACAACCTTAGATTACATTTCACCACAAAAAACACCAACAGGTTTTAGATCTTTTAGGTGACTTAGACTTGACAAGTGCTGCCTTAATGAGCGGTTATTAACCCTTTTAAACCTGGAAAACAACAAGATGGATGTTGTGAAAAGAATTATATGAATTTGTTGTAAAACACACAAAAAATGCTAGCTCAGGGTTTTTGCACCATTTTGAAACTCAATTTGAGATGTTTTACGACCCCAACAAACATCAAAGTGTTGAAACTATTTCTTTGATAGAAAGCAGATGGAAGACAGCTCTCTTTTAATGAATGATGCATGGCCATATTTGGCAACAGAGGCGTTTTTATTTTTAACACAGACGAAGGACTTTGCATATTCTGAATCAGGGTACATAGAGACTGTTTACACATCCACATACAAAAACTACGTGGGAGGATATACAGTGTTATGCAAATACAATGTGAAAGTCTGACAGCACAGACAGGCAGTGTTGTGCATAAACATGCTCAAACAGCACCGATCATTGAACATGCTCATGTTTTTGGTGAACTGATCGTGTCCGTTTGTGAAGGTGAACTCATCGACTGCTAGGGCTGGACAATAAAACAATAACAAGAATTATCGCAATATCATTTTTTTTTAACAATATAACAAATGTTCAATAAATATTCAATAAATGTTTGATTTTTTTCACTTGAATCATGCACGAATTAGGAATTTTGAAACTGAAAAAAGTTTTTACTCGTGCATATTTGTTGACAAAGACTTTAAAATAGTTGTGTTGTGAAGTGATCCACTGTTTGGCCTCAAGTGTTGACCATAAAGAAGAGTTTAAACCACTGATGGTTATCAGGTTTCTTTAACTTTCACTCAGGGGCAAATATCAGCCTTTAAACTCCAAAGAAATTACAATTTGATACTTATGGTGATAATTATCAATATCGAAGGATATGAAACTTTTTATCGTGATAACATTTTTGGCCACATTGTCCAGCCCTATCAACTGCTGTGTTAAATTTAACATAAACTACTAAAACAACAGAAAGGAGAACACATTATGAAGAAAGGTAGTGAGGAATCGATGCCAGGTGGGACTTAACTTTCACTTACTGCTGAAGAGAGAGAGGTAAACATGGATAATCCACGGAGGAAAACAAATTACTGTGAAAAGAGACACTTCAGAAAGTTATATATGTAGTAGTTATAGATCAATCCATTAAACTCACATCTTCCAAGCCCAACTGCCTATATTGAAATATATAGCCAGACGTCAACTACTGCAGCTACTGTAACATAAAACTTATATTAATGGGCGTTGTCTAATAGTAAGTTAATCAAACAAATACACAATAATTAGACGTTTTATCGTAGGCCTCTGTGCGTAAAAGTTTTCCCACCAGCCATAAACGCTCCATTGGCAGAGCAAATTTAGGGTAAATTTAAGACACCTTAATTTCCCTGATTTAAGATCTTTTAAGACTTTTTAAGGAGCCACAGGAACAATTCTGGTTCTGAATATTAATCCTGTTTGTGTTTTTTTTAATCAAATCCTGCATCAGCTTCTTATCACATTATTTCTGTAAGACAAGAAACCAGAACATTCAGCAACAAGAAGAAGAGTCTACAGCCACGCTTTGAGGCTGTTCTGTACTGAGCTGAGCTAAATGCTAACACCAGCATGCTAACATGCTCACAGTGACAATAGGAAGCATTAATGTCTAAACCAAAATTTCTGCCAATCTATCTAGTTGAGATATTTTACTGGATACTTTAAAGCTTTGACCTGCTGGTAGCGCTAGAGAAAAAGTCAATGGACTACCAAAATCGCTAGGATCCCATCGCCTGGGGATGATGACTGTCTGTAACAAGATTTCATGGCAATCTATCAAATAGTTGTTGAGATATTTCAGTCTGGACCAACGTGGTGGACCGACACGGCCATCCATAGAGCTATGCTGTGAGCACGGTTAAAAAGATGCGCCACTTTCAGCACATAAGCTCCGAGCTTTCTGCTTTCAAGGACGCATGTTTCTTAAGAAATCCCTGTTTCTCCTAAATTTAGAAACAAGTCTCGATATCCAACCTCACTCTGGAGGTTTTTGATTGAGCTAGGCAAGCAGGTTCTCCCTGCATCCAGTCTTTGTGCTAAGCTAAGATAAACATGTCCTGTCATCAAAAGAATGTCCTGTCATCGATAATCGTCCAAAATGTTGAGACTTTTCCTTCAACAATGATCTTCGTTTCAGGGGAAAATGAACAAAACTCTGTATTTCTCTCCGGTTGTTTTTGCCGTTATTCCTGTCAGGAAGGGGTTAGGGGTAAACACTGAACGATCTTTGCTTCGGAGGGTTTTTCTGATGACGACATTAATTCCTCGTGTATAGATATTAAAGGCGAGTCACACAGAGTTACTGTTTGTCCTGAAAGCAGTTAAACCACTTCTGAGCATTCCTGGTCGCTCTGAAACAACCCTTTAATTGTTCTTTAACAGATTTCAGAGCAGTTAATGTGCTGCAGCTGAACACAAAGCTCTCCGTCAGCATCGAGTCTCTTGACGCCCTGTCACTTCAGACAAAAGACTCTTTGAGGGGGTCTCCAGATGAATGAAAGCTTCTGTCTCTTCCTGTCTCTCAGGACCGGGTGGTGATCGCTGTGGCTTACGACTGCGTGGAGAAGATGGTTTACTGGACCGACATCACCGGGCCGGCCATCAGCAGGGCCAGTCTGAGTGGAGGAGACATCATCCCGGTCGTCACGAAAGGTAAACCGGACGCAAAGGGACTACAGCAGGGAATGAAAACAACAGGAAGTCACTTTCAGATCTGCAGCCTGCAAGTTACATCCAGAGCCAATGTTTAAGCCCCTTGACGTTACGGATGTTACCAGCTGAACTCGCCTGCCGCCCTGTCCTCAGTTTTCCATCGCAGATATATAACCCCTTCAAAATGTCAGCTCGTGTGTCTCGCCCAGTGTCCGCTGAAGAGAGACAACTAAATTAGGATGAAACCGCTTTATTCAGTGTCTTTAATGTTTTAATGAGCGGGTCCGTTTGTTTTGGAGAGGAGACGACCTCTGTGGTCACTGGGCTCCCGGTAGAAACCTCCTTAGAAACACAGAAGGAATCCCAGTGTTTCCCCTACCGTTGTTTTGAAGGGGCGCCCCCCCCCTGAAAGAATGACGAAAATATATATAATTAGGCTACGTCCCCCCCAAAAAACAGGCGTGCGAGATCAAGCGTTTTTTACACACAAACGCAGGGAATTTGCTTCTCACTCATTGCCTCAAAAGTCTTGAACTTTAGTCGCGCAGCGTTGTTCTGGTGGTTACTGGAGCTACTTCTGTCCTGTCTGTGTGTTTCAGCTTAGCAGCTCCTCCACACAAACACACACGCTGTCATATCTAAGACGGCACGGTAGCAACAGCTAACAAACTCACAGAAGTGAAACCGCATCGGAAAATACAAGACGCAAGATCCTTGTAGATTTCGTGACTGTGTGAGCGGAGTCAGATAATCCGTTAAAAAAAATTAAAAACATATGTTTGGTCAGGTTTGTAAAGGATGTGCGCTACCCGTGTGAGCCCCATCACACCCACTAATATCCTGTGTTCAGCAGCATATGAAGGCTGTCAAGTAATAACCTGTTTTTTATAGGGGACAATTCACAGTACATGCACTGCAACAATGTATTCATTTTGAATTGTCCCCTAGTAAATCCTACTGTTGCAGTAGCCTACAGTTATTATGTTTGTAATAGTTTGTTATTGAAATGAATAAGTATTTTCATGATACATCAAATTAATTATTAATATTATAATATTAATTAATATTTCCTTATTGAAATTTTTATTTACCAACACACTCTTTCAGATGATAAAAGATGCTTAAAATTGACGTATTTCATAGGGTACCATGAAATAGTACCAGGGACCACATTTGCTTTAAAAGAAAACAAAATAAGTCCAGTCCGGATCATCAGAGACAGAGTGTGTGACGGTGGGGCGAGCTGATGGGGTTGATCCAGAGTCTGAACGGTGTCTGAACCTTCCCTCCTCAGATCTCCAGAGTCCTGAAGGCATCGCCATCGACCACGTGGCCCGTCTCCTCTTCTGGACCGACTCCATGCGTGACACCGTGGAGGTTTCCAAGCTGGACGGGAGCCAGCACCGAGTCCTGTTCGACACCGATCTGATCAACCCTCGACCCATCGTCACAAACCCGGCGTACGGGTAAGTTTTAAAAACCGAGCTCCTGGTTTGAGTCCAGAGGAGAAGAAATGTGATCGTTGAACCTGAACAGAAGCAGGAACAGCGGTAATGATGACGGTCTGACTGGTTTTGTCCGGCAGGCGGCTGTACTGGGCAGACTGGAACAGAGACGGGCCTAAAATTGAGATGTCCAACATGGATGGGACAGATCGGACTGTCCTGGTGAAAGACGACCTGGGGCTCCCCAACGGTCTGACCTTTGATCTCGACAGCCAGCAGCTCTGCTGGGCCGACGCAGGTGAGAAACATGTGACAGGTCATCTCATGTGTTGGTGTATTCCCGCTCATGCGTTCCTCACTGTTGGCGATGGATTGATCGACTGATTGGGTCTGCAGGTACCCGTAAGGTGGAGTGTATGGATCCTCACCGCAGGCTGAGGAGGACGATCGTTGACGGGATCCAGTATCCCTTCGCCCTCGTCTCCTTTGGAAGAAACCTTTACTACACCGACTGGAGGAGGTAACACACAAAAACACACCAGGGCTCGACAATAACCAGTAAAAAGTAACGTCGGGACAGTTGAAATAGCAACTCACTGGGCCGATCGGGCCGGTGCAAAAACATCAGTAGCCTATTAAAAAAACGAAAACGAAAAAATCGCATTAGAAACTCAACATCCTGCAGTTGTTCTGCAGTTCATGGCAGTTGGCTAATCCAGATTTGTAGTGTGACGAGTGGTTGTCAAAAGTTATTTCTTTAATCTTAATCAAGCGACAACCTCTGAGTCTGAAAAGTGAAACCATGCAGATGGAATTTCAACCTGCATCCTCTCTAGCAGCCAGCAGGGGGCGACTCCACTGCCTGCTGTGTAATTGTATAGAAGTCTATGAGAAAATGTTTCTACTTGTCAGCTGATTTATTCCCTCAGTAAACACTTTCCTGATGAGTTTATGGTCTCAGTCGCTAGTTTCAAGTCTTCTTCAACACAGCATGATGTTCATTTAGTAAACTATGGTCCCATTTAGAGGAATAGAGACCAGGAAGCAGGGGAGGCTTTAGGGCGGGGCTACAAGGTGACTGACAAGTCGCTACCATGGCAACCTGATTACATTTTAGTTTAGTTTTTTTTTTTATATCCAGGATGTATTTAATAACCGATTAAACATGTTAACAGTATAACATAACGTATAAGTCTTTGGTTTTGTTGTAACATTGATAAATAACTTTTGGAGGGAGGGCCAGTAAGTTTCAAACCCACTAGCCCGGTGGGGCCGGTTGCAAAAAAGTTTAACGTTGAGCGCTGCAGACACTCTTGTCAACAAAACCACAACTAAAAAGTATTTTATAGAAGTGTTTGCTTGAGAAAACACTCCGCCTTCATTATTGTTCTTTATACTTTCAGCCTTAGTAACTAATAAAGAACTAAAACTTAAAGACTCTTAAACTTAATCTGTTGCCTCAGAAGGTAGAACGTTTTCACGACCTGCAGCTTCAACCTGAGAGAAATGAAAACATGTTTGTGCCAAAGATGCTCCGTCTACATAGTGAGATGAACATGTGGTCACATGAGTTCACACTTTGTAAAATGAGCTGTGTTTCCCCGCAGAGACTTTACTTGTGCGGACCACCCAGGTGTGTTAACAGTAAGCAAATGTATATTTGGCAGAGAAACACAGGGAGAGACATTATGTGGTCTTACATTAAAATACGTGGACACGGTGGATATTTTAACAAACGGACCAGATATAATATGAATGAAATGTGACTCCTGGACCTGAGCTGAAGTCAGCTGATGGTTTAGTGTACGTTCCCTCTGACTGTACAGCGGCATTACAGAGTGAACCTCGTCGTCAACATGATTACGATGAAGCTGTCCACAAACCTCAGTCACACGTCCATTAACCGGCTGAGTGGATGTGAAATAAACAGTCCTGCTGTGCCGTAAACGCTGCGTTGTTTGACTGGAACTGTCACATTAAAGTTAAGTGTGTTCATCAAACATCTGCGTGTGGTCTCTGTGGTTCTTTTTCAGGGAGGCGGTGGTCTCTGTAGACCGCCACTTGGAGAAAGAGATGGGGGAGTTTCTGCCACAGAAACGCTCTCGGCTGTACGGCATCACCACGACACCGACGCAGTGTCCACAAGGTACAGTTCAGATACACGCAGCAGATCGGTTTAGAACAACACGACCTCACAGCTGAACAACTAAATAGGTTGATTTTAAAGTCTCTACTAAACAACATAAAAGACTGTTGCACAAAAAAACATGTGCAAACGTTGGCAAGTGCCGGTTCAGTAAGAGGTGTACTGGAACTTCTCAGTACGTTGTGTAAGTCACGTGATGTTTAACACGTGGTGAACGTTGTAAAAAAAGGTTGTAGTTTGGTTAGTCTAGGCACCAAAACCACTGGGTTGGGTTTAGGAACAGATTGTGGAGAGTACATCACGTAAGTAATCTACAAAACGACTTAAAACATGTCACCTTTGACTCGAACCTCGGTCTCCTGAGAGAAAGTCCTGAGTTTACTTGACTCATCCACTCCACCACCTTCTTACTGTGCATTCAGACCAAACGCAGATTCGTTGGACCGTTGCCGAACACAATAAGTGAATAAACACAACCTGCGATACAGCAGTGTGAAACCAAAATAAACATTTTGCTGCGATTAAATAGCAATAAACGGATCAAACTGATGCCGAAATAACTACAACATGATGCAGATTTGTTAAACATATGAATTCATGCTTTGTTGGGTCTGTCAGAAAGACAGCAGGACAACAACTTTAAAAATGTTTGTTTTCTGAATGGAGTTTGGATCAATCAGGGCTGTACTATGCTAGCTGGAATCATGGATTTTGTCGCACTTTATACTACGTCACCTGACTTCTTCTGCCTCGAGAGGTCACGGCCTAACAGGAAACATAAATATGGGTCATAATAAGCTGCTGCAGGGTCATCATGCTTGTGCAAGTGCAGTAGAGCTGAACGATTATTGCGATAATTGTGATTTGATGGAACACGATTAGCTAATCGTGAAGGCGGCGATTAAAATGTTACATGTTACAACAACAAACAAAACCATAGGAAAACATGTGGGATCATGGTGTCAGCCGAACAGACTGGCTATGCCGCATCTTTTTCCGGCATCAACTCAGACTGAAGTGTTTAAGCAGCGCAGCGTTTAGCCTACACGTTAATTTGTCATTCTGTGTGCTTCAACTACAGAGAACAGCTCTCTGTGAGCCCGTTCTGTTCCGCTCTCTGCAGGCTAATGTTACATATCCATGCAGCATTTCAGAATAAGAGCATTTTGCCTGGCTGATTTAGCTGACTTGTTCAGATTTTGCTTATTTGTTCAGTTGTCCTTTATTTTTGTGCTTCTACTATAGTTAAGTAGCTACGTAGTTAAATTATTTATTTCCTTTGTCTGTTTTAACTGTGTTTATTCTTTATGTACGATCGGGAGTCTGCAAAGGGTGTTTTATTTTGAAAATTGACCGGATTCTCTATGCCGTTCTATGTCTGACTTCCTGCCCGGTTCATCTGCTCTGTTAGGGTGACGAGACGTCCCGGAAAATTCGGGACAGTCCCGAATTACGAGCAGTTGTCCCGACTCCAGTCCGGTTTGTCCCGAAAATTTGACTTACCATGGTTTTTGATTACAGCCTAATGAATCATTAAATACTGATCGTTGTGTAGTTCTCTTGCTCCAGCAGGGGTTGCAGGTTATCTTTACACTGTCTACGGCTTTGTTATAGCCACAAAGTAACACTCGTGCTCTGTTCCCCTTTTTGTTGTCTTGTGGAAGTCGCAGGACAGGGAAAGTGTAGCTTCAGGCAGCCACAGTCGAGAGAAATTCAATTCAACATCCAACATGCGTGTTGTGCAGACAGATGTGACCGTGCACTGATGAAATTAATAAAATAAATATCATGATTTACACACTGTAATATATCTGCAGTTGTTGTGTTTTGCCTAATGACAGACAGGTGACCTTTTTAGCATTGTGTTTTGATTTTCACGTGTTAATGTTCATTGACTGTACCGGTGTCTGAAAATGGGTTCATAAAAGGAGAGTCACCCTAAAAAGTCTTGACTGTGCACGTTTGCAGGTTTGACTCATGTCAAATCAAACAAACTCAGTTCCCCACGTACGAAGACCAGGCCCCAGAACAGCTCTGTGGGATCCGAGCAGTATAATGTACTCTGTGACCGTAGTAATCGATTCCAGGCGCATATAGCATGCAGAGGGATGTAAGCGTGGGAACTGCGGGGTGAAGTGACCACGAGGGGGGGCAGCTGTGGATATGGAGACTCACATCTGGCTCTGGGCCCATACAGCCGTCAGTGTCCACCTGCTGGTTTCTAAGTAATGCTGACGGGTTTCAGTTCACAATGATGAGCTGTTCATCTACTTCCTGACGTCTCTGTTTTACTCTGCGGCATGTTTAGTGATCAACATCACCAGAAACTAACACCTCCCTTTTCTCAGTTTGGTGAAGTCTAGCAGCTGCTGTTAAGAGTGAACAGCCCCAGTCACACTGAATCTGAAATCAACTTAAAAATAAACCCGTAGACGCTGACCTCTGTGGCCTCCATGTGACGTCGTATTATTCTTCTGAGCATACGGGTCTCTTTCAGGCCGTGGCCACTTCATTTACTTTCTCAATCATTTGGTCTGTAAAGCATCAGAAAGCCTGTCTTATTATTAAGAGTGAAAGGGTGACATCATCAAATGTCTTGACACCAGTCTTTAACCCCAAAAATAATTACATTTACTAAAATTTAAGACCAAGAAAAGCAGCAAATCCTCACAATTGAGAACCGGGGACAACAAATATCTGTCATTTTAGCCAATTAATCGATTATCAAAGAAAGTTTTAGATTTTTCTTTTTCTTTTCATCAATGATGTGTTGCAGCTCTGGAAAATGATAACATTTAGCATGTTAGCATGCTATTGTGGGCTCAGTTAACATCATGATACTAGAGCTACAAGGACTGTCGATTGATTGATTAGTTCGCAACTATTGTGATAATGTATTTAATTGGTTTGAGTAATTTTTAAAGAAAAAAATAGTAAAGATTCTCTGATTAAGCTTCTTAAATGTGAATATTATTAAATATGGTATATTTTCATTCAGGACATTTGAGGACGTCCTCTTGGGCTTTGGGAAACATTGGGTCTATAAAATGTCAGAAATGTCAAACAATCAATTGATCAAACCTCTGTGTAAGGTTAATGAACTTTAGATGTGATTATTATAATTTTTTCTATTATTTATATTTTAGGCTGATGCGTCTGCAGCTTTCTGACAGAAACCAAACTTAAGTACTAACGACTTACTGACACTGTTTCCTTCTCCCCCCGTTAGCCTACAACTACTGCTCCAACAATGGCGGCTGTTCTCACCTGTGCCTGCCTCGGCTCGGCGGGTTCACCTGCCGCTGCCCAGACGCCGCCACCGCTACCGCCACCACCGCCGGCCGCTGTGAGGAGAGGAACCTGTGAGGCAACGATAACACTGCTGCTGCTGGGAGAGGAAAAAAAACAAGACAAACTTAACTGAATTTATGGTGTTTTTCTACTTTTCTTACTTGAATTGAACATTTGTACGATCATTTCTACAGTTTTAGGTGTTTTTGGCCCCTGAAAGCTGTTCACTGTATTTATGATGTCACACTTCAGCAGGCCCAGCTTCCTCCTGTTAACTGTTGAATTCAGACATAGTTTATAGTTTTATAATCTGACTCCAGGTTGTTTTATACCAAAGTAACACTAACTCTGACACAGGGACGTTATAAAAAGGCAGCAGGTGACCTAAAAACACTTTTTATTTGAAAAGTTTCTGAACAATGAACTTCATGTTGAGTTTTTATTGTATTTTAAAAAGTAGTTGCTCCTTATTGATTTCTATAGATGTGGTCTGAAAGGTAAAAACAATCAGGTGTTATTCTAGCAACCAAATACTTGTGGGAAGCAGGTTCCCACAGGGGAAAAGTGCCTTAAATATTCCTGAAAATGACATTTTTGTTCTGCAGAAAAACCAGTGAGAGCTTTTGTGATCAGTCATCTCGTACTTAATCAAATCTACAACAACATGACAATCATACCGATCTGCCAACGGGCTTCTGGAGGTAAATCTGATCACATCAGCTCCAAGGCTAGCTTGGGAGTTGTGGCATGAATTTAATTTAACAACTGTTCAGTGAGTTCAAGAGTGAAAAAGCAGTTTGGCAAATTAGCCACAAGAATGCAGGAAAACAAATGTCTGTAGAGTTAATCCAGATTTATTAATTGAAGACTGGAGACGTTTGTAGGAAAAGAAAACTACAATCAATGGCGAGGGCAGGCGTGGTCGATTTACAGTGTGAGTGATCTTTCGGAATCCATCCTAAAGCTCCATCCACACTACTATGTTTTTGTTATAAAACTCAGATCTTCTGCTACGTTTCCCCCTCCCGTCCAGTCAAAGTCTGAAAATGCTGCAGAAGATGTCCAGTAAATAGTAGAAAAGGTCGATCATTGTTTCCCAAATCCCTAGATGACGTCCGTAAATGTCTTGTTTTATCCACAAACCCAAAGCGATTCAGTTTACTGTCACAGAGGAAAGAAACCAGAAAATATTCACATTTAAGCAGCAGGAATCAGATAATTTTCACTTTTTTTTTTCTTAAAGAATTACTCAAACCAATGAATCGATTATCAGAATGGTTGGCGATTCATTTAATAGTTGACAACTAATCGATTAATGAACAAGCTCTAACCATCAGAGGCCTGTTAAACTTGTGATGAGGTGAATTACAGTCAAACTGGAGACTAAATTTCTATTTTGTAAGTTTTTAAAATGTTTAAAACTACCAATCTGAAATTACCCTATATTTTAGCAAACCTATATGATAAAATGAGATGTTTTCTAAACTGACTTATGTTTAGTTTTTTGTGAGCCACCATGAGCCTGCGGTCTGTAAGACTTTACTGAGGGCTAAAAAAACTTTTATACTTAATCTGTTGTTTGTGCTAAGACTCACATTGTATTTTTTATATGAAACTGTAAATAATTACTTGATATGCAGATGATATTCTCTGATTTTTGAATTGTGCTTATGTTAGCCTGAGCTCTACCTGATGATTACTGTGAAGGTGTGTGCAGGTAAAGACCAAGTTCATGTTGGTTGGGTTGTAGCTCCTGTATTGTGCTTTTCATGTAAACATCTTTTTCTTTTTTTACAATGAAGACTTGTTGATTAGTTCCAGGCGCTGATATAAGTCAGTGTTTTCATCAAAAACTAAATAAAAAAACAACAACAAAAACCTTGGACGTCTTTAACTGCAAATATTAAAACAAAATCAGATTTCTAATAAAACTTTTCCAACCATAACCATTATGAAATTGATTTTAAAAATTCTGAAACATTCTAAACATTCTATCTCAATTTCCTTAGAAAGAACTTACATCAAAAGTCTTGCCCATCATTAAAGAATTGTGACTAAGATAGCGGTTAATATTTTACAGTGTAAAAAGTTCTAGAGAGCCTGAGACCCTCTTTTCTGCCCCATGGGACCTTATTTCAGAAAAAAAATGTACGCTAATCAACAGTGAGAGACAACTAATGTTTAGATCCCATTTGAATTGTGTCCTGAATTACACACTTGATGTTTGTCAGTTTAAAAGATAATTTAAGTCAAGAAAGTCGCAGTTTGTCATAAAACAGTAACATTTTGTTATTTGTGAAACCGCTCAATGAACTACATCTCTAGTCTCGCACAATATACGTCACTGACATGTTAGCGCTGTAATGCTAAGCTAACGTTCACTGCTTACTTGCTACTGGCTAGGTAACTTAGCTATGTTCCACACATAGATGTATCTGACCTGATGTGTTTAATCCAATCCTCCCGGTCCTTTCATCAACATCTACACATGGAAACTTATTGACATTAGCTTCAGTGATGTTAGCTCCAATGACATTAGCTTCAGTAACATAAGCTTCGGTAATGTTATCTTCAGTTACGTTAACTTCAGGCTTCAGTGACATTGGCTTCAGCGTTGTTAGCTTTGGTAATGTTAGCTTTAATGACATTAGCTTCAGTGACGTCAGCTTCACTAACACTGGCTTCAATGAAGTTAGCTTCAGGCTTCAGTGACTTTAGGTTTAATGACATTAGCTTCAGTGACGGTAGCTTTGGTAATGTTAGCTTTAATGACGTTAGCTTCAGTAACACTGGATTCAATGACATTAGCTTCATGCTTCAGTGACATTAGCATCAGTGACGTTAGCATCGGTAACTCTAGCTTTAAGCACGTTAGCTTAAATGCCGTTGGCTTCAGTGACATTAGCTACAGTGAAGCTAGCTTCAGTGATGCTAGCTTGAGTCATTGAGTGAAACAGTTATGACGTCACATATGAGACTTTTGTGGTCTTTATAATTACGTATTTTTATCTTATACTTCAAACAGTTTTACAACAAACTGCAACTTTCTTGACTATACTGACGCGTGTAATTCAGGACTCAATTCAAACGGGATCTAAACATTAGTTGTCTCACCGTACATATTTTTTCCGTATATTTTTCCGAAATAAGGTCCCATGGTGGTCCAACGGAAGGGGACGGACTCTATACACACCGATACAGATATATCCATCCATATCCATCTAAAATCATCTATGTCGATGTGCAACCAAAACATTTTTTAGTTTCCCCGGAGTATCCCTTGTGTGTTATTCACCAAAACTTTTTCCTCCACAAATATTTTCAGCATCCTTCTGACAGAGATGACAATTCATAAGTAATTTGACTTTTATTTTCACCAAGGAATTAAATATAAAGACATTACTGGTTTGTTTACAAAATATTATCTCAAAAGGCCAAAATGTCTTTCAGCAAAACTGGCGACAGGCGACGTTCATTTCAAGAAAGAAATGTCCCTCACATTTCTTTGTAACTGTTCACTTACTGGAGCTTTTACAGCAGCAGGAAGAAAAGTCCGGCCTGGAAACACAAGTGTCGATGTCTCAGATGTAGAAAGCAATGATAACATGGCAGCACAGCACCGGGCTCGGCATGTTGAAGGTGGAGTGAAGAGCAGGTTAGCATAACGTTGGGAAACTCCACTCAGGTTTTTTGGAAACCTCATCAGGAATGGACAGTGATCAGTCTGACAGGGCTGCACACGACAACACATTGAATACCACAAGAAGTTCATTATTAACCACGATTTTATATTAACAGTTGATGGCATTTAATATTAACAAGTGCTTAATACATAATGAAAGCAGTGTCCACGACTACTATAGTGGCAGTAATCGGTGGCGTGCAGCCCTGCAGACTGGTTTCACATCACGTCAGGTCTGTGTACATGAAGTACTTTTTGTCTGTATTGACCATCAGCCATTAACAGCCTGTGCAACCTCAATAAAACCTGTTTTTTAATGAATACACAGAAGCAGTCTGGTGTGTTGGGTTTCATGTTGTTATCTCATCCTCTGTATCAGTGGAGTACGGGGTCAGAGGTGACACGTTTCATTCCGATGCAGCTTAAAGGAATACTCTGTATGGAGTATTGGATGACTGATACGGGTTTTTCAATGGACAATGTCGATATTTTGACCATTAAGACAACCAAAGCTACCGTCATAGAAGCTAATGTGATGCTTACGTGACTGAAGCTAATGTGACTGAAGCTAACGTCAGTGACCTTCCATGTGTTCATGATGTGATGAAAGGACCAGGAGTCGTTACATCTGTAAGTGGAACATACTGTAGCTAATTAGCTAGTAGCAAGCAAGCAGTGAATGTTAGCTTGCATTACAGCGTTAACATTATGGTAACGTATATTGTGCGACACGAAAGATGTCCATTAAACGGCTTTATTGTTTTTTTGACAAACTGCGACTTTCTTGACTTAAATTATCTTTTAAACTGACAAACATCATGTGTGTAATCCAGGACACAATTCAAACAGGATCTAGGGCTGGACAATATGGCCAAAAACGTTATCACAATAAAAAGTTTCATATCTTTCGATATTGATAATTATCACGATAAGTATCAAATCAGTTTTTCTTTAAGGGCTGATTTTTGCTCCTGGGTGTAAGTTGAAGAAACCTGATGGTTAATTGTGGTTTAAACTCTTCTTTATGGTCAACACTTGAGGCCAAACAGTGGATCACTTCACAAATCTGAGGTAGAACATTCAAAACAATTATGATAAAATCTTTGTCAACAAATATGCATGAGTAAATGTAAATGCTTTGTATGTGTAAATCACCTTTTACACTATATCGCATTCACCAGTCACACACATTCTTACATTCTGTGAGCCTAAGTGCTCAAACAGAAACTAACATTCATATACATCCATACACTGGTGGAACAGCCACCAGGATATTCGGGGTTCAGTATCTTGCCCAAGGACACTTCGACATGCAGCCTGGAGGAGGCGGGGATTGAACCGCCAACCTTCCGATTAACGGACAATCCACTGTATCTCCTAAGCCACAGAGTAAAATTAAGTAAAAGTTTTTCAACCCTTTTTCCTCAACAAAATCAGTCCTAATTCGTGTATGATAAAATCAAACATTTATTGAATATTTATTTAACATTTGTTATTGAAAAAAAATTATATTGCGATAATTATTGTTTTATCGTGCAGCCCTAATGGGATCTAAACATTACTTGTCTCTCACTGCTGACTACCATACATACATTTTCTGAAATAAGGTCCCATGGGGGCTTAAGCTCTCTATCAGCAGATAATATCAAAATGCCAGATATTGGCCCAACTAATCGTTCTATCACTAGTCTGGGGTATCACACTCACCCTCTGCAGGTTTGAAATGTGGCTGTTGGTTTGCTCCATCATGGAGGACGGAGGCTGAAGCCATCTTGGATTCACAACAGAGATCCAGAATTAATAAAAAACACACGTCAACACTTCCTGAGAAACTAAAAACAGTGGGAGTAAAATATTCTCCAAACATGTCTGCTTGAATATTCTGTACTTTCTGAGATAAAAAAAATTAGCACTTTGAGATTTGTTTCAAATGTAAAGTGCTTTACAAATAAAATGTATTATTATTCTTACCTATGGATCCATTATTTCTATTAAGTGATTTTTAAAAGGATAAGTCTACAGTTATATGTTATTTTATTATTATTAATTCTTGATGACATGTTTGTCCGTCTCTCAAAACTGTCAATATTTGTAAGAGCTCACAAATTCAAAGCAGCTGGTCACTGTAGTGTTTTAACAGACAGGAGGAAAAGATTTGTTTTGGTCTTTTCATGGAACTTCTTCCCAATAAAAAAATACATTAACATATAGAATAACACCAGATGTATCCTAAAGAGTCAACTTCACAACACTTGCGAAATTCAAACAATTCAAGGTTTTGGCTTTTATTTAAAATTAGTAAGCAACTAAAATATTTTAGCTTGTTACTCAAATAAAAATGTTATATCATATTTCATATATCATAACTAACACAAATCCAAACCAGGATGTTATTACTGTTATAAATATAATGTTTACGTCCCGAACTAGCTTATCTGGTAAATTAGATTTATCAACTTACAAATAAAATAAACGTTTTTATGATAACTGTTTTAGATGTAAACAATAAAGTCTCTGTCTACTCTGTCTAATTTAATGAATGTACTAAAGATTACTGATGGTTAAACTCAGCAGGCTCCTGAATGAACATGACAGTGAAAGATTTCTTTATAAAAATATAAAATAGTTTGTTAAATCAGAAACTACTAATGATGGAGGTGTTTCACTTACTGGAGATAGAAGACACCCGGAAGACTTGTGGCAGAGACAGAAGCCTGCACACTCGTCAGTCGCCATGTACTCCAATATTTCACTAATTCATTACATTTACCCAAGAGGACGTCACTCTGCAGCTTGTGATCTCACTCACAGAGTAGCTGGTGTTCAGTTTGGTTTGTTTTGGATTTTGCATAAATTATGTTTTGCATATAAATGATAGAAGTAATAATGAGCGTATTAGTCCTTTACTGAATGTTTGGGGCTGTAAGGAGGGATACAGCTGCTGCTGCCCTCTGCTGGTTGAAGTTAATGATAATTCAAACGTCTCTATGTGAGTTGTATTAAGATGAGGAACATGGATGTGGCCGTTTAATCCTAAAACACTGATCAGCTCAGTGTTGCTGCTCTGTTTGTCCGTTTATGTAACAGCAGCAATCAGCAGGACCAGCTAAACTGTTTCAGGTTTACATTTTACTTCTTCTCATTAAAGAGTCGTGTCCCCTGTAGCGAGAAGACACCGATCACCTTCTGATAACTGAAAAAAACTAAATGTGCTGGGTCCTTTAAGTAAGATTTCTTTAAATCGGATTGTCACCTTTCTTTTAATAAATGAAACCTCCGGCCCTACTACCTGTTTTAAAGTTTGGGTTTGTAGACTTGATTAAGCACCACTAAACACAAACATTTCTGTTGATTTACTTGCTTTCTGCAGAGCTTCCATCTCACATGGTCTGAGTAAGGCAATATAACTTCCTAAAGGTGAGGAAACGCTTTACCACGAGGATCTGTCGCACTGATTGTAAATGATTTAATTACTGTTTAACTGTGTTTTCTTGTGTGAAAGAAATTTCAATCCTGTGTGTGCCTTGCACATGGACAAATTGACAATAAAGTTGACTTTGACAAGTTTTTTTTTTGTTTGTTTTGTTGTTTTTTTTAGATGATTTGAAATCACAGGAGACTGACTACATGATAATATATCACACAGTTTATTACACTGAAATGCTGACACGGGTTATACAGCTGAAGCCCCCGACTCAAACCAAAGCAAAAAGTGTGAAAGGTCTATTTATTCATTAAATCCTTAAACTTGTTGGTGCAGCTGTAGATTTCCTCTGTGATGTTTCTAAATGAAGTCCTGAAGGAAATCCAAGCGGACAGACTGACATGTGTCATCCTGGATTTGCTTCGCGAGCGGTATAATTTCTGAAACAGGCGTTAAACAGTCTGAGCGTCACTCTGAAGTGAATCCACCTCTCTGAGTCCTCTCCAGCAAGCGTCCGCAGCCTGCTGCTACATCTCAGTCTGACACAGAAGCAGCTGAAGTTCTGTCTCTGCTGTGGACCAGGCTCGTCCTTCGCCTCCTGGTCCGGATCAGGACCAGCGCACCAACACCTGGTCTCCGTCCTCTATGGAGTAAAACTGTAGAGTCTTCAGGTCGCTGTCGATCTCAAACTCTGTCCCCACATTCTACAAAGAAACGGAACTTTACTTTAGTACGTTGGCTCAGGAAGAAAACGGTGCAGGGCTGATCAGGAACTCAACCGGGTCCCAGGAACATAACTGGGTCCAAGTATTATATTGTAAGAACTGTTTTATGCTAATCCTAAGGGGTTTTATCACAGTGGGGCAGTTGTGCCGAGCCGACAGCTAAGCCGTATTCTCATGGAGCGAATGTTTCCTCTGCACGTGAAGCTGTTCACCTTCAGGAGGTGTGACGCCCACTGTAAGAGTCTGTCGCTGTGGCTGTTTTGTATGTTTCTGCGGACCACATGGTGTCCTTTTCTAGTGGATTACACCCGTTTTTACTGAAGAACAGCACCGCTAAAGCCCAGAGCAGACTTCTCGACTTTCAGCGTCGGCAGGTCGCTGTGCTGTTCATGCTGTCTTGATGTAAAGTTTCACAATATTGAGAGTTACTGCAATAACGATATTCTTAAACACATGTGACAACACAGGTGGATGGGTCCTGGTTCTGATACATTTCCCCAACATATAATTAAGTATTAAATGTTGTGTGTGCTCACACTTGCATGTGACAGAGCAACTGGTCAAACATGATTATTATAAAATGGTTTCAAGAGGGCTTGAACACAACAAAGCCACACAGCCAACGGACGACATTTTCACAAAATAAAGAGCCACCCAAACGAGCAGCGGAGGGAGGCTTCAGCAGACTACGCTGGATGCAGCGTGTGGGAGAAGCAGATAAACAAAAGCAAGACAAGCGATCAAACGCCACAGAGAAGTGGAGAGCTACACGCTGCATGCTGGTTAATATTGGGGAACATGTCGTGTCCTATTTAGTAAACAGTAATAGATTCTGGAAACTCATAAACAGCAAGGATCAGTCTCTCTTCCAATGATTTGTGCTGCACGTCGCGTACAAAAAGTTAAAGAAAATTTCAACTTTGTCGGTGGGCGGGTGAGTGCGTGAGGTGAGCACTTCAGCTCACTCTAACAGGGACACTTGCTACTGAACACAGACTGTTTCTGCTGATCCCTGAAAACAGATCTATGTGTTAACCTGTCGCTCAGAAGGAGCCTGTTATGATGTTCTGATCGTGGCTCTGGACTCTAACTTGTTTTAACAAGCTAGATAAAGGTAATGCCCTGGCAGTGGCAAATAGCTTCGTCGATTACATTAATGTTTAAGTTGAGATTTAAACGAAATATTTTATTGCTACTGTGTAAAGGGAATACTGCTGGTAAAAAGCTCCTTATATGTTTATGTTATGGCACTTTTGTGTATATAGCAGTACATTTAAATTAAAAGTGCGCAAAACACTACTTTAGAATTCATTATTCAATTTTGTGCGTAACAATGGGATTAATTGCATGATTAAAAATTTTAATCATTGTTCAGCACTATTTTTTATCAAAATTGTAGCGGGCTGCTCTCACTGGCTGGATGTGGATGTCGAGTCAGCTGACTCCTCCAGATGCTAGATATCTGTCTGGCGTCAGTGAGTAGTGGTGCTGGTTAAAAATACACTGCATCCTTCAACATCCCACCGCTTGGCAAGAGGAAAGCTTTTAATGTGCAGCAGCAGGAAACGTTTGTATTTGCATCTGCAGTAACTTCACACAGCTGTGAGCAGTAAACTGTGAAACAGGTCTGATATCTGACGGGAATGAAACTGAACTCCAGAGTGCAGAGATTCAGGTAGAACCTCCAAACGTAGGGAGAGCTGAGCACAGACCTTGGGGCTGGTGTAGGTGAGCTTCAGATCTGCTGCAGGAACCTTCAGCAGCCGGTACAGGAGTCCCTTCACCTTCTGCACCACCATGGAGTCTGCAGGACAGACGGACATGAATCCAGATTCATTTAGAAAACTATTTTTCCTGAAGACACAAATGCTTTTTTTAGTTTCAACAAACACAGAAAATCAACCTGACTTTCCTTTTCGGCTGTTTTACCTGGAAGTTTCTTCTCGATTGGTTTCCGCTCGGCGTCATCAGGAAACACGAACACGATCTCTGGTGAGGAGAGACGAGGAAAAAGATCAGTGTTTCTGTGTGTGGTTTTAGTCTGCTGGAACCACAGCGTGTTTACTCATGTATGTTTACACTAGCCAATCAGAGAGCAGCTAGCAGAAAGAGGGCGGGACTAACTTAACAGCTGATTCTTCAGGGCAAACGGCTCCGGCTTCTTTAGCTCGCCTTCCTCTGGAGCTCCGTACTCTGAAACACAAGACAAGATGTTCTTCATCATTATTATCATCAGAGGAGACTAAATAATAATAAACTTTATTCATCTAAAGGTATTTTATAGTGTATATAATACAGTACATCTCAAATATGAGAAGTACTTTTTTGTCATCTATAGATTACAAAAAAACAAAAACCAACAGTACATGATTAATTTGCTTTGTGTGGGAAATACTCCCCACTCCCTACACACAACTACACACTGAGCATCAGTGCTGTTCAGAGGTTCAGGCAGAGAGGGAAATTCACTCCTGCATGCAAGTACCTGTTTTATTAAAAGTTTACATGAAATTAGTGGTGTCCTGAGGGGCTGGTTTGTATAACAAACGTGCTGAGTAGGGACGTCACAGTCGATACCAAGCGGGAAGCTTTCGGTGTGAAACGTGAATCCAACGCAGTTGTCCCTTAAACCTGCATTCTATAGAACAGCCAGCAGGGGGCGACTCTTCAGGTTGCAAAAGAAGTCCCGTTCCATTAGAAATAATAAAATGTTTCTACTTGTCAGCTGATTTATTCCCTCAGTAAACACTTTCCTGATGAGTTTATGGTCTCAGTCGCTAGTTTCAAGTCTTCTTCAACACAGCATGATGTTCATTTAGTAAATTATGGTCCCATTTAGAGGAACAGAGACCAGGAAGCAGGGGAGGCTTTAGGGCAGGACTTCCCTGTGATTTACAAGTCACTACCATGGCGACCTGTCAATCAGGCTAGAGTGACTCGTACCCACGGCCGTGTAAATTTAACCAGCACTGTTCGGCCAAACTTCAAAACGGCGGTCCACAAACCAACGGGTGACGTCACCATGACTACATCCACTTCTTTATACAGACTATGGTTGAAACCAAAATTCTAAAAACATGTCAGTACTTGTTTCGCCAGGTGTGGAAGGCACCGGGGATCCAACATGTGGAAGATAGCAACAAGTGCAGCTGCAGCTCCGCGTTGGCAAGTCCAATAAAAAAGAGGCGTGGTTGGAAACCGGGTGAAGTTAGTTTCACGGCTGTTTCCTTCAACAGCTCCGCGTCAAAGCCTTCTCACAGTTGGAGAGCTGATTTAGGAAGACGTTTCACAGTTTACATCACCCGAAAATAGGGCTGCAACTAAAGATTATTGTCATTATCGACTAATCTGCCAATTAATTTCACGATTAACTGTTTAGTCTATAAAATGAAATTGTGAAAAATGCTCACCACAATTTTTTTCAGAGCCCAAAGTGATATCTTTAAATTAAATTATTTATCAAAAAAGTTGTCTATTCATTTTCGTTGCAGCTCTACTCTAAATCACCAAAGATGACGATGCAGTTTGCATCTCTACGAACTGAGCGTCTGTCTGACGAGCCTGTTACGGTAGGAGGAGTTAGGGACCGTCTGAAAAGGTCAACACGATCCATTTCATTCATCAATAATTTTGTTTATCAACATAAATATCTCCAACTGACATAGTGACCACCCTTAAACATTTGACAAAGCTAAGAAAATTAAGTTATTAATTAATTAATCTAATATGCACAGTGCAGGGTTGTAATTTCTGCATCAAACCACATCTCATCCGTCCTGGTCTTCGTCTCACAGCTTTCACAGCTGTTTTTGTAATCTTCATATGTTTTTCTTAGAGGAGGGGATGTTGATGTACATGAGGGGATTTATTGATTGGTTTTAGTTTTTTACCGTGGTATCGAACTGGTATCGAGAACTGTGGAATTTTACTGGTATTGGTTAGGGATGGCCGACATTGATATCGGTCCGATTCTTACCCAAATAGCTGGAAAGGTTATCGGTGACAACGGGCTGATGGATGGGCCGATCCGTTCACTTCAATGATGCGTGTACTAGCTTGGTATTCTCAGTATGTATATCATGGCAGAGGCTGCGTTAACTTACTGGAGCAAGAGAAAAAGAGTGTGACGGAGCAAGCGACCAGACAAGAGTAACTATCTGACTGGCTTTTACTCGTTGCCGTGAGCTGAAAGCTAAAAGGACGCAGGGCAGATGGCGAACATGTCTTCCTTCTGTTGGACTAGTAAGTAATAACTTATTAGCTGCTTACAGTGTCTTGTGTTGTTGCGGCGTTACTGTTAGCGCTCCTGTTGCTTGCTGTCCAGTTTTGTTGGCAACCCACATTTCAAGCAACATTTTCCTGCTGGGGGAGAGCCCAAGCCGAGCGAGCGAGGAATAAAACCGGACGTCAGCAGCCTCCATAGCAGAGGTGAAGAGACCGTCCAATTGACCGATTGGCCAATACCCAAAGCCCAGGAATCAGTATCCGTATCGGACATGAAAAAGTGGGTTCGGTAATGTCTACTAAATTTCTGCCATTGTGACATCGCTGTTGCTGAGTAAACACAAAAGTAAAATCTCAGTGTGTTTGTTCTTGTTGTTCCTGTAGCTGCCTCTAGGTGTCACCGCCTACTCCTTTAAATCGTGGCAATTGTGGGCGTGGCTTACTGTCGATGATGCTCAGGTAACGAGGGTGCTGGCAGATGAACTGGCTGCTGGGCTGAGTCCCCCCGCCCGCCTTCAGCCACTCCTCCCCAAACATCTTGATGTAGTCGAGCTCCGCCCCCCTCCTGTCATCAGGGCGGATCTGATGGAAACCATGGCAACGGGTCAGCATGATCGCAAATACATACATATAAACATACATACACACATACACAGGCTCAGCTGACCTCACAGCTGTTCAGGACGACCAGTCGTCCCAGTTTGGCGATGAGCATCTGATTGGCTGTTCTGTTGTTTCCATCGCTGCTCACCAGTCGGTTGCCACGACACGAAAACTGAACCAAACTGGGTAACTTCGCCAGCTCGTCCACCACACACCACTGAGAGAGAGAGAGAGAGAGAGACAGAGAGAGACAGAGACAGAGAGACAGAGACAGAGAGACAGAGACAGAGAGAGAGAGAG
Organism: Micropterus dolomieu; assembly: GCF_021292245.1. Lineage (NCBI taxonomy): Eukaryota > Metazoa > Chordata > Actinopteri > Centrarchiformes > Centrarchidae > Micropterus > Micropterus dolomieu. Next base: position 51,442,674 of record NC_060150.1, on the reverse strand, counting down.
ACAGAGAGACAGAGAGAGAGACAGAGAGAGACAGAGACAGAGAGACAGAGACAGAGAGAGAGACAGAGAGAGACAGAGAGAGAGAGAGACAGAGAGACAGAGAGAGAGAGACAGAGACAGAGAGACAGAGAGAGAGAGAGAGACAGAGACAGAGAGAGAGACAGAGAGAGAGAGACAGAGAGAGAGAGAGACAGAGAGAGACAGAGAGAGAGACAGAGACAGAGAGACAGAGACAGAGAGAGAGACAGAGAGAGACAGAGAGAGAGAGAGACAGAGAGACAGAGAGAGAGACAGAGAGAGAGACAGAGACAGAGAGACAGAGAGAGAGAGAGAGACAGAGAGACAGAGAGAGAGACAGAGAGAGAGAGACAGAGAGAG